>NC_034413.1:5113204-5413204 GCF_002078875.1 Numida meleagris | reverse complement strand
TGTGCAATAACTTTCTTTCTTTGTATCTTGGGGTTGAGAGCCACTTCCAAACATAATTTGCCTGCTCAAGATTGTGAAGTTTTATTGTGCTTGAAGTTTGGTATTTCAAAACATCACGAGGAAACGTGACAGAAAAAAAAAAAGTAAGCTTAGCAATGAAGTAACAACTAAGAACATCTAGCATTTTGTTAAAGGAATCATTAATAAAAGAGCTGAGATGTTTAGCACTTGCAGTGGCTATTGAATGGCATGCACAGCTAGTAACCTCTGTGAATAGCTTTATTATACGCTTGCAAGCAAGGTGTGCTGCTTAAATATGCATTTGCAGAGTGACTGTGCTGGTGGCTATATACGTTCTACCATTTTATTGACCAGGATAAAGGATTAGTTTTGATGGCTGCTTTGGTTTCTACCCAGGCTAGTTTAGAAGTCGAAGAGTAGTTTTGCAGAAGTCTTTTCGTCTTAAGCAAGCGATTCACAAGATGTCTCCTTCGGTTTCCTGGAATCGAGATGTTTATTTTGTGCTATGTACAACAGCAACAGTTCTGTAGATTTCATAACCTTAAACATTCAAATTACAACTTTTACTGAAATTTTCTTTCAACACGTATTACTCAGAATATCACCAGAAAGGAGTCTAAATAGCAGCACTAGACAGAAAATAAGTTAGGTATTTTGGTCGAAATCTTTAAGACTGGACGTAAAAGTCTCAAATAAAAAAAAAATCTCAGTAGCTACCTTCTTTTAGGACAAGTCATCCAGTTCTGTCATCCCAATCCAAAGTAGAACAAAATGAGAACAACTAAGTGTTTGTTCACCAAGTTTCCCAGGGCACTTCTGAGGTGAGCTTTCATATTTCTTTGAGGGATTTTTTCCATTCCTCTCTCCTTGCCACAGAGACATTGTTGAAAGTAGCTTAAGAAGATAAAGACAAACTCTCTTTCTGGTCAGCACAGTACTCGCAGCGGTGGCATGAGTAGAAGTTTGCAAGTCCACCGCAGCCGGAATAGCTTTGTGACCAGCCTTGAAGACAACAGTTCAGACACTGTGCTTAGGAAACCTCATCAAAGGCATTGATCCCGGGGCACATGCTTTTTGAGTGTAACTTATGGGAACAGTAACCAGATTTAACTAGTCATTTGAGTTTTTTAACTAGCAGAAGAGTAAGATATCTCTCCTCCTGTCTATCAGTTAGTCTCCACGCTCTTTTTTTCTTTCTGTTCCCTTTTTATGCACTGTTATCCTAACCGGATGCCAAACACAAAATAAAGCATGTGTTGAACAACAGGATACCCAATAATTTCAGTTAAAAAAAGATGTTGAAATACTCACATTGCACATGCACAATCCAGATTTCCTGGCCATTAATCAAGGTGCATGCATTTCCACTGTCGTGTTAACTGAGAGACATACTGAGTGTTTTATTCATTTAAATTGTGTTTGGCAGAGGCGAGAGAGCCAGGCTTGATGAAAGACCCACTGAAATTGATGGGAATCTTTCCGTCCCCTTCAGCAGGCCTAGCATCGCCATCATTACTTGTAACAATTATTTATCACCTTTCCCTGCACCCAGTACTTCAAGCGAAAATAAATTTTTGCTTCTGTCATTTAAAGTGGCTCCAGTACTAATGGCAAGCTCCATCTTCTAAAGGTAAACATGCTCCTGACCCAGCAGCATCTGCAGGCTACACTGGAACTCAGGGCTTGTTCAGTGAGCCACATGGGAATGAAGCAGTTGTCTAAAGGAAAATGTCTTAGATGATGCAGAACTTTCAGAGGAGGGCTGGAATGATGTGCCCCTGGTGGGGATGTTTTCCTGACAAGCGTGGAGGGAACGGATTCCGTTAGGATGAGAACTTGTCTTCCACTGGAGAACTGCTTAGGATCAGGGCAGAGCATTTGCTGTCCCTCCTGGAGCAAGGCTGGCTTACCAAATGTCTCCCCAGCCGCTGCGGTCCCTCCCAGGCTCTGCACCCCACTCCTGGTTTTGGGTGCAGTGACTGCACTGAGCGTTCAGTGTCTTGTGTGACCCTCCTGCTGCTGCTGCAAAGAGGATGGGTGGGTGGGTTGTTATCCTTCCTGCCAGAAGCTTTGTCCAAAATCAACAAAGCCGCATAGGCATTCTGGTTCAGATACTCATGCAAACATATTTATGCAACTGTTTGCAGAATTTGACTTTCAAATAAAGTCCTGTGAGCAAAGTTTCAATACAGCTGCTTTCAAAAAACAAATGAGCAGATCCGTATGTATCGCCGAAGTGTATCTAGCTGTGAATTTGTTACAATATTCTCCAAAGATTTTTTCCATATTGGTCCAAGTCTAAGGTTTGGACTATTTCCATCTTCAGCGTAATGCTGCTGTGATGTGTGGACTTTAGCCCTGGAGCCTAATACCATGAAAAGAGTGGAAATAAGCAGAGTTATACAAAGCAAACACTGTCTGAATCTCAATAATTACATTACATGTTCAATGATCAGGAGATTAAATTTTGTTTATTTTTAAAAAAACAGCTTACAAGCAGAGAAAATTAAGTTGGCAGGGCTTAATACCAGTTTGGGGTAATTCCATTGTCTTAAACAAGCTTGATTGCATTTGTATTTTTAATTAATTAAACTTGGATAGTCAGTGCCAAAGCAACATGCACTATAATAGCATAGATGAGGGTCTCCAAGTTTCTTACAGAAAATCCAAAATTCAAGGGGAAAAAAAGCAACCAAGGCCAAAAAACGTGTTTTTCCCCAGGGCTTAATAGGCTGGGTCTAGAGTTTCTGCAGCTATGAAGTGCTGGGTTTAGCCACAGACTGGGAAGAGCCGCTCTTTAAAACAAGGAATCTGTCAAGCCATTATCCTGTCAGAAGGTGCGAAAATTTCCATATTTTATTAAAAACAGAGAACGCAGATGAAATATTTATTGTTCGAGGGAGCGCGCTTTCGCCACCAGGAAGCCAGCTTCAGCGCAGCCTTGGCTCCGGCATCGCTGTCGTGCACCTGTGCAGCGCTGGCCCTGCCAGGACAAACACTCTCCAGGACAGGGGCTGCATCGTCATTTTTAATCTCTGTGAAGTGCCAGGTGAAGTTATGGAGCAGTATAGCGGTTAACGTATAAAAAGGCTCTGCTGTGTTCTCTTGGATTAACTTTCCGCTCCGGGGGTTTGCATCGCACGTAAATAGCAGAGAGCCACAGGGCTGTCCAGCAGTACTCTGGGCTCACGCGCTTCAGTATACTTATTCTGGCCACACTGCTTTGAGGCAGGGCAGTGCTATTAGCCCCGTTTTATAAATACAGCATGCCGCTGAGGTCTGCAGTATGCAGAATATTATTTGTGCTGGTAACTGAATTCCCACAGGAGTCTAGCTGCTTGTATTAGGCTTTTATAACATGACTTACTGCCTCAGTTCCTGGGAAATTTTGAATGAAGCAAAGTGAGGCATTTTTATTCCTGTCTTGTATTCTCTAACCATCTGGCTTGCCTCACTTCTTGAATGCATCACTGGAAACAGGGCAACGGAGAGTCCTCAGCATCCGAACAAGAGGTTTCCATATACACCACAAAACACAACAAATCATCAGCAGCAGCAACAAAACCCAGAAAACAGGAAAAAAAGACACAGAAGAAAGGACAAGTAACTTCATTTCCATTGCTTCCTCCCATTCCTGAGCAGTCACACCAACAGTGAGGTCCTTCGCTTGGTTGCTGTGTACGCACTTGGCCAGGTGCTGCAGTTCAAAGAGCAATATCCATGTTTCTTCCTCAGAAATGGGCCCAAATTTTCAGTTTCTCAGAGAAAAAAAACTGAAATGTTTCTCACTGAAAATATGTGGATTTTCAACGAAGTTTGTGAAGTTCTGACCGGCTGTGAGATCTCCAGTACTGAAGAACATAAAGAAATCTGAATGTAATAACTGGGTTTGCTGAAGTGTTAATGTGGCCAGCCTTGATATCTTGCTTTTGAACACAAGGATTATCTTTTGTATTGCAGCGTATTTATTATAGATAGCAGACTGACTTTTGTTGAATGTAAGAACTAATGTTCCAGCTTCCCAGCTTATTCTGAGATACAAGAGCAACATAGACACTGTTAATAATGCAATCAAAGCAAGTTAAATCCTTTTAAAGCATCCACAAAGGAGCCTTTGATAAGAAGCAACTTTCATCAACCTCAGAGGCTAGACACTTTAGTATGTACTATTTATTAAGTTTATATGTAGGCAGTGGTAATTTCACTTTCAGCTGGTGAAGAGCAGAGGTAAATTATAAGACATATTTATAAGCCCTAGTGTTAGGCTTTCTGATTTTAAGTGTATTTATCTTAATATAGCTCTAGATGGGGTTATTTGCTGTTTAAAGGAACAATGTTTTCCATTAGTACCCAGGGTGGACACAAAAGATTGCTGTATACTTTGAAGGCTTTGGTCTTTTTCTTTTTTTTTTTGACAAAAAGAATCAAACTGCTAGAAGTACACACTGTGCGATGGGCTGTAAGAGTCTGCTGAGTTCAGTCATGCAGCGTGTTTTTTAATCTTGCCTTTCATTTTTGCTTTTGTCCATTGAGTGCCCCTGTAAGAGAGCTTATTTGTAGAAAGCAGAGGTGTGCAAAAAAATAACACATCTGGTTGGAGGGTTGGGCCGGGGTGGCCGGAATCTGCTTTAGTAGAATTCCCCCTAAGTTTGAATGAGGACTGAGACATCAATCGTGTTGCAAGTTTAAGGTGTCTCTACTGAAGTTGCTACCATCCCACGGCTGGTGGAATCACTCTGATGGCCCTCAGCGCCGTGGAAAAAGAAAATTTCATTTTTAGTGTGCCAGCAATCTTGCAAAGGGTCTGCTAGCCAGTCTGGGCTTTGCTCCTGCTTCCTATTGTCCAGCTTGGGATCTTCTTTTCCACGTTTTTAGTGTGTTTTTTGTCATTCTGGACTAAAGCAGGCTAGAGGCAGAGAGCCGCAGATGAGTACTGGTCTTGGAGCATCTACTTGAAAGCTTATCACTTTGATTCAACTTAAAGAAAAAAGGGAATTGGAAAAGGAAAGTGTGCTCTTGTCTCAGATCCTTTAGAGACTTAAGCACAAGCAAGATAAAGAACAATTCTCACTGCACCCACTGCTGGGTTTCTAGGTGTTTGGGGAATTTTTGTTTGTTTTGATTTGTTTTTATTTTTAGGCAGCAGAATTTGGATCTTACTCAAATTAATTCCAGACTGATTTAATGCCAATGGGAGAAGAGATCCAGAAGCCAAGAACAAATTTGCATGGTGCGTGTCTTCTTGGTGATTCTCCATGCATTTCTTTGAAATATCTTTTCTTGGAACTCCGGTATTTTCCAAATGGAAGTAAAATGCTACTTGATAGATAGTACTTAAGTGCAATCAGTAGGCTCACTGACAATGACCAAAAAGTTGAAAAGGTTTTCCTGGCCTTTGTACACTTCAGCAGTGAGGTTAAACTAAGCACATCACACCTCACAGGCATTTTGCAGAAGGAAGCCTTGCCAGCTGATAGCAGGTGTTGGATCAGCAGCCCTTCAAAAGCAGGGCTTCGGTCCAGAAACAGAAGTACAACCTCCCAGAGCAGTCTGAGGAAAGGTTTCTCGCTTAGACACCACGTTGCAGGTTGCACCACGTGAAATAATGTCAGAGGAAGCTGTTTTTCAGCCAAGAGTTGTCACCCACTTTTCAAGCTCAACGCTAAACCTATGAAAACCCACACATTTATGGCAAATGTGAAAGAGAAGGAGGGACTGGCTCTCTCTGCAGACCATTGTTTCAGTCTGAAATTGCTAAGGTGATATTTTGAGTCTTCTGAAAAAGCAAGGTATATAAATAGCAAATGAAGACAAAAAGTCTTCAGAAGGCACAGGGAGGTTTATATCTAACAGAAATACTAGCTTTTCCCCTTGTACTTGAAAGTCAGCTACTTCTTGGCAACGGCTTTCTTTCTTACCTCATTTTACTTTTTTTCACTTCATCAACAGCATGCTTTAACCAGTATGAAATTGTACTAATAGGAGTGTTCTTCCTAGCTGTGTGCTTAGGAATTTTTCAGGACCTTACCAAAATGTCTGTTAGGGAACAGAAATGGCCATAGACCTTGAATGCTGATGGCATTATTTGTGTACAGGGGTAACTATTTTGGTATGCTCTGTGTGCTGACTGCTCTTCAAAGCGGTATTTTAATACATTAGCTATAATGTAGAGCAAAAATGAGTCCGTAGAATTTAGAGATAAATATTATTTAGCTTAAGAATGATTATGATAGAATTTTATATAAAAACTTTTTGAAAAACAATTCCATCTATATAATCTGCTTAGCTACTCTGTCAGGAAGTCAAATAATTCATTTTCATGCCCTCGTTATTTGCCAGTTATATTTTCTAAACAAAAGGCTTGGCATTGGTGAGAAGTGGCTGCTGCTCTAGGCCTTCAGCCTTCCCAGCTTTTCACCCCCATTTCGGGTGACTTTGCGGGTGTTAAGCAGGATTCTGCTGAAACAGGAGGGTCCAACTACCAAAGATATCACTCTCAGGACTGTTTTCATTACACTTCATCATCGTAAGCATATGGTTTCACTTCCAAGTGTTTAACATTTCCATTTCCTCAGGAAATCATTCTTTCTATTTTTTAAACTTTTGAAACTGGAGGGATATTTTTGCTGGCAGGCAGGCCGAGCAGGACACGGCGCGTGACCCCAGCCCAAGGGATCTGCCATCCGTGCTCCCTGCATCCCTGTCCGTCCCCTGCCTGCGGGCAGCAGCTCCTTGGCACAGCTCTGGCTGCCTCAGCTGGGCCTCTTCGGAGCAACACCTCTGCTGTGCTTTGTTCCTTACGCTCTAAAGCTATCCTCTCCGTTTGCTGCGTGAGCTGAGAGAGGTGTTTTTGTTTCTCAGTCCATGCTATGCCCCATGCATCCCAAGAATGAGCTGAGAACAGGATCCTGGAGCTGACTTGGTGAGGTCAGTGCAAAACCAGGGCCTAAGAAAATACTGTATGTCACCTAGAAGGAATGAAAACAGTTGCATCATGTATTTATTGTCTGTATCGGTATATCCAGCACTTAAACGAACATTACCAAGGAGTGGATGGCTCCAGGGAACTGCTCTGGCTCTTGTGTTTTTGGAGATTATTTCTGGTATTTCCTTTTTCCTCATTACAAATGGGTCACCATTCCCATGTGCCGGCCAAGTCATATACTGCTGAAGTACGTCTGTGCTCATATCATCCTTGTGTTTAGATTATCTACATATGTAATAGTGTTTGCTTGTTTTCTTTTACTAGTATGTTAGTAAGTACAGTTATTCAAAGTGCAGTTTGCACACTTGTTTAGCATCAGGGTGTGGGTTTTTTCCATACCCTCAGAAGAATTAGATAATCATGACAGCAGAAAGCAGCATCAGGTAGATGTAGCTGCATCGCCCGAGCTCCCAGTGCACCTCACCTGGGCTCCAGCTTCGTGCCCATCTCTGGGACACTGAGAACTGATGTTCTGATGCACTCAAGCACTTCCCTCCCTCCTTTGCCTACCTCAGTGCTGTGCCTGACTACATATTCCTCCAACTTCTCACTGAGAGAGCTCTTGGCCAAGCAGTGTGAACTTGCAGCACTTGCAAGGACAGCCCAAGGCTGCTCAGCGTCATGCTGGGCCTCTGGCCCTGCGTGTCTGTTATGCTGTTCCTCTTGCAAACAAACCCAGACTTGTTGCTGATGGTTGGATAGACTAGAGGTCGAGTTAAGATTTACATAGCGATTTAGATGCAGTGTTATTTGTCAGCGAGTGCCAAAACATTGCAGTCTTCTGGCTAGATTGAATGAAATCTTGATCCCAAGCAGGCCGGCAGGACCAGTCAAAAAATGGTGTGGGTGAATTGTCCTAGGCTGCTTCAGAAAACCTGAGCAGGGCCACGCTGAGGTAAAATCCAGCTAACCCCGGCCTGTATCCCCACACACCGTGAGGATGCTTCAGAGGCCTCCTCCTGAAACGCCGCTGCAGCCGCCTGCGAGCAGGGCGTGATGCCAACATGGGTCTTCCTCACAAGAATTGTGCTTGGGGTGCTGCTGCCATCAGCCTGCCATGTGAAACGCGACTGCCACCCAGCTGCAGCCCAACAAGTCCAACATCTCCATGTTCCTCTCAGGAGGGATGGCCCGGCTTTGCAGAGCATGGTCCTTGGGTTGCAGCCTGTGCCAAGTGAGCCCTTCGGCTGAGTGCCTCCGTGAGAAACAGGCTTGTGCCCACAGAATTTGTCCTTGTGGGAGCTGAAGGGTGGGGGGACAAAGCAAAGGGGGAATAAAAACCATTGCGCAAGCAGCTCCAGGCCTGAGAAAGAAGTAACCAAGGCACCGACAACTTGTGTGGGTTTAGTATGTCTGTTTGCAGTGTGATGTTATGTGTTTAGAAGCTGGTTGTTTCCATAATAACAGCAACTGCCATATGGCAGCGAGGAGGGTGGTGAGAGGAACGCTTAAGGAAACACAGTATGTTGTTTGACATGTGTGTGCTTCTAAAGGAATAACGTGTCTCCAGCGAGTGCTGCAACTCCAAACAGGCTGGGAGATCTGCTGCTCTCGCCAAAAACGTCCACCTTGTTTGTACTGGTGCAATCCCAGTTCATGATGGCAGCCCCTCTCCCATGTTTTCCTGCACAGCGAGGGACCTTGTGCTCCAGCAGAGGCTGGTTCTGGGTGCAGGGAGGACCCAGCACAGGGGAACAGCATTTAAAATTTTTATTTATGGGGAAATAAACTTCTGTAGAGGAAATAAACTTCTGTGCAACTGGAGTCGGCTAGATAGTGTGTACTCCAGCGGCAGGTTAGTGCTCCGAAAGTAAATAAACATTTTGAAACCTTTGAAAATACATATTTTGCAGTAAACATTTAGTAGAGAGTGAGCTGTACATTTCCAGAGATTAGGGACACCTTACTGCGTATCTGGGAAGGGAAGGAACCAGGAAGGTCACCACAAATTCCAGCTTCTCCTGTAATACTCCTGCACTCTTCAGTCTATGGCTCACATTTCAGGACTTAACATTTCCCACAAATACTGCCTGTCTGTGTGGTACCTTTGCAGAGTACATGCAATTCCACCATAGAAAAATGTGAAATTATTCATGAATGATAGCTGAATGGCTTTTGTGGTGCTTTTAACTGCATCAGCCCTGTGAAATTGAGCCTGTCTTGTTTGAGACTTAAACCATTAATTATGTTTGTACTTGCATACCTGAAACGTGGTGGGGAGAAGGCATTTCTATTTGGGATCATCTTTCTGCACTCACTTGTTGTGTTTTAAATTCCTAGCCAACCCAAAAGGCAAAGCTTCATGCTTCTCTTCTCTTTATTGCCTCTAGAGAGAGATTACTGCAGCATATGTGAAAAGCAGCCGATTGGAAGGCTTCTCTTTCGGCAGTTCTGTGAAACTCGTCCGGAGCTCGAGTGTTGCATTAGATTCCTTGACTCGGTGGTAAGTCACTTCTTGTGATATTTTACAGCGTTTTCCAGCCCCCACGCCTCAGCAGCTAGCTGAGGAACACTGCTGGCAGAGCGGGAGGAGCGAAGCCTTGCTCTGAAGGCACAGTGGTCTCTACCTGCAGCCTGTCCTGGCAGAGATGGATGTGATCAGAGTAGTGCCTTCTGTAGCTCCATCCTTGACACGCACCGTGCTCTGACCTCAAGAAATCACGCTTTCATGGGATGCGGGTTTGTGTCTCATGGACCTGAGCAAGCTGTGGGCAGGGATGACCCCAGCAGCTCCCCAGCATTGCTGGAGGTAGAGGGGCAGTGCTGCACCCCAGTTTGGAACCAGCCTCGAGGGACACAAGCTGTCAGGAGGGGAGGGAGACAGGCAGCCCTCCTTGGTGGGGGCAGAGCCTCACATAAGGCCACAGCACAAGCAGCTGGGCTGTTGTGAGTGATGTCTTCTGATATCATTGCAGTCAGCAGTGCTAGAAGACACTGGGAAGAAAAGGAAGATGATGAATGGACTGACAAGAGGGGATGAGAAGTGTGATAGTAATAATGCCTCACTCTTACGAACCCTCTCCATCAGTAGATTTCAGGGTGATTTACAAAGGACATCCTGATTGATATCTTGGTTTTTCAAATAGCAAAACAGAAGCACAAGGTGTAGAAGTGACTTGATTGAGGTCACGAAGAAACGCAACGAGCCTGCTACTGAAACCCAGCACCATTCCCCACCCCAGGTTGCTCTCAGCTAACCCGGCCACCAAGCTGTGCCCCCAGACCCCTGGGGGGACCTGATGCTTGTTCCCAGTCTGGCAGTGCTTGGCTCTGTGTAGTGCCAGCAGAAGCTGCTCACGGTTTAAAAACGCTCACTGGCTTCCTTGCTGGGAGCCTCCTGAAGGGCAGGGCGTGGATGAGCCAAAAGGCTATATCCCACCATGCAGGCAGATGAGCTGCCAGTTGTCACCGCTAAGTGCCTTTGCTCTCTCTCTAGCTGGCACTAGCTAGAGAAAAGCTGGTCAAAAGCAAAGCAATGCGTACCAACAGGAATCATTTTTTTTTTTTTTTAATTTCTACTGTGGTTAAGCTATTTTGAAGTAGAGGCAGATGTGAAGGTAAACTGTCATAAAGATAAGAGTTTGGGAGAGGAAATTTCTCAGTTTTTATTAGTACTACAGTTACTACAACAAATCTGCATCGTGGGAAGTGTTGGATAAAATCATATTATAATCAGTTTTAATTGGCATATTTGGTACCATCCCAATTTATAAAACCAACTTTGAACTTCTGTAAACTTTTTTGCTTGATTAACATAATTTAAAACATTCTAATGCTCTTGCTGTACATTTTTATTAGACTCATTTTGCAATTTGATTTCGCACTTAGACTGTTAAAGTGTAGCAATGTGTTGTAAAACTGACCTTTCCTTTAGATGGCTTACAGCAGTGCTCAAGCAGGATTTGGCTCAAAGTGTTACTTGCAGTAGACACTAGGTCTCTATGCTACCAGAATTACAAATGATAGAGCAACATACATTCTGCAGTAGGTTAAAAACACTCCACTTACTGCTTAACAGAGTATAGAATTACCTAGCACTGAGTGATAGAAGACTGTACACAATCAGCTTCACAGGTAAACCAAAGGAGTTCATTTTCCCAAATGCACTGGCACATATCTTGATAAATTGCAGCACTGTGCTCTTCGACTGCTAGATGTGAGGGGCCCATAGAAAATTCATGGTGAAGACAATACTTGCATGAATGGAAACTGATAGCCCTTCTCGGAGAATACATCCAACATCGCCTTGTTAGGGATTTCCTTACTTCAGCAGTAAATGTATTGTCTAAAAGCGTATTGTTTAAATGACAAACCAAAGAATTTACCCTCAGATTTTTGCAAGCTAAAAAAGGCAGCCTTTAAATCAGCATGTCCACGGACAGGTTTCTCTAAGAAGTTTTGAATGATCACAGTTTTCACCTTATATTCCTAGCGTTGGTCATGACTTTCCTCAGTGGGAAGGCTTAGCTCTCAAGGGTCATGAAACAGCTACAGCTGACAGCTGATCCATGCAGGTGTGCTCAAGGCAAGCACAAAGGCAGGAGGATGCTTCATGTAACCCAGGTGTGCTTATTGCACCCAACCAGCATCTTCTAGTGAGGTGCCTGCTCTCATGAAGCACTGATTTCATGAACAAAATGTTGAGCTGTGTGGAGGTCTGAATGTTTGCTCTTTATAAAGCTAATTAACAGCAGTCTCCTTTGTCGATTTCAAATTCCAAACAAGTTTGCTCCCAGCCTGTGAAAATCCCTTTATTATCCAAAATTAAGGCCTAGCAGCACAGCCATTAAGTTGGATGATGGCTACTGAAATTCACCCAGTGGAGTCACACTGTGTTGAGTGAGTAGTGGGATTCAGGCCAAGGCCTGTGTTAGGCAAGAAGTCCTATAAGGAAACCAGAAGCCTGACTTTAAAGCCCTATTCTGAGACCACCAGGAACACGAAACTTTTTTGGAGGCCACCTGCTATAACAAGCTCTGAGCAGAAAAAGCCAAAGCTTTCTTTGACTTAATTACTTTTATAATGAGAGATGCAAAGCTTAGCTTTTTTGTAATATCAAATTAAAAATAATAATAGCGAAACATATTTAGCTGTTCATCAGAGGCTCAGAGAGCTTTTTGTAAACTGAGGAATAAGAACCTGTCTTTTACAGAAAGAAGGTGAAGCTAAAAGCACAACTGGGTGACTTTACCAGGTCACTCAGTAAGTCCCTGGCAGAAGCTCATAACTGATCACTCCTAACAGGTTTTAATAGTTTTTTTTTTAATTGTGAACTCAGCTGTCTGCAAGGAAAGCAGAAATTGGGGCTCCTGGGAGGAAACCAGGTGAGTCAGACACCCAGCAACCTACCAGCAATCTCCATTTCCTTACTTAGGTGTGACCAAGTTTTGCAAGAACTCTCCCAACCCCTTTGCTTCCGAAGGCTGCTAAAATCAACCAGACCACCCAGACCAGAGTGCACATGGGAAAAAATCTCCTCTCTGCTGGACATTTATTTCAGCTGTCAGTTGAAATAACTAACCTGGTCTGATGTAGTCTCCTGCAAATCTAATTTTAGCAGCATCTGTTTTTGTAATGTTTTGTTGTTGTTGCTGTTGTTTTTTTCCTGTACTGTTAAGCAGAACTCAGGCTGGCTTTCTGAAGAAAAAACAATTTGTATCTTTGCATTCTGCATGTGTGTAGCTGTGTATCTGTTAGTTCCCTCTAAAACTCAAAATACCTTGGCCACTTTCCACTAGTAACTGAAATTAAAGTGCCCAGAAACAGAAAGTTCCTGCATGTCTTCTGAGAACAGTCCCCTGGTTCTTAGCCGCAACCTGCCAGTTGTAAAATAGGCTGCAAAGGTACGTGATTTGTAGGCAGTAGGTCCCAGCATTAAAAGATGAAAGTGATACGGCTCCCGCTGCTGCTGTGGGGTCAGTGAGTGGCTACAGAGGTCCTAGGCTACACAGTGAGATTGCAAGGACAGAAAGCCATCTCTTACTATGGATATTGTGCAAACAATTTCATGACTTGAATAGGTAAAACGTCTTCTAAAAAGAACCGATGGTTTCGGCTTGTGCCTCTGAATACGTGTGATTACACACATCACATGCTTATCTGAGCACATAAACACCAACATCTCCCTTGAGTAGTTCACCGAACTCTTATGTAGCCATTCAGATGGAGGAACTGTTCAAACATAAACTATTATCATTACATGGAGCTGTTTTATGATTAAATCAGCTCTCCATAAGCCCTTAACAAAGAATTCACACACAGCCCCAAAGCACACTTTGCTGTGCTTACAAATATTTTAGCAACGTCATAGAGCTTTCTAGCTGTTGAAAGACAGCCATTAAAATAAAGTGCTGGGGGATACATTTCCTGTGCTGAAAGGCAGATCAGTGAGCAGCTAACCCGTTAGCAATGTACATTTCCTTCCCAGCCAGCCTGTGCCTCCAGCACAAGGAGGTGGCATTGCAGCAGGGACCTCCTGCTGGTGTCCTCTCCTCAGAAGGGGTGCCGGCTCCTGATGTTTCCCTCTCTGATTTTGCTGTGCTTTTGTAATGAATACTTCACTGCGAGCCTCTTGAGTCACTTTCCTATTTCATCTTCTTCCATTCATCATTTTTGAACTTTTTTCATTCTCAAGGGAGGATTTTTAACGTTTTAATGTGGATCAGATTTAGACTAACTGGAGGGAGTTGGGAGCAGAACATGGCTAATTCTGATCAAGGAGATCATAACCTGGAGTTATTTTCTCCCTAACCTAGATGTTGTTTTTTGCACTGAAGTTACATAGAAGTACATGGGAAGGAAAGTAGCCCTGGTGCCTTTCTATGTTGCTTCTGCTAGTGTTATCCAGGCACTGGAGCAGAGGCTGAGAGACACCATCACTTGGAGTGGAATTTTCAGCTGAATGCTTCACTAAACATTATGCTTATCTGGGGTAACAGGATGAATGAGCATCCATTTAGTGCCATTTGTAAAAAATGTGTCTCTCTGTTAGAGAGATTTCGTTTGGTTAAGTCCCTTGCATGGTATATAAACCATCTGTGTATGTGTGTCTTAAAGCTGTTCAAGGCTTTTTCCATCAGAAATGCCAGTTTGTTGATATCAACAAACTCATTAACTCAAAATGTGTTTTTAAACAGTCAAAAGGGCTCTTTTTTGTCCTGTGCTTTAACATGCAAAATGTGCTTTCAAGTTAACTTTTCATTTAGAAATGTGAGTTATTATGAATCCCAGCTGTTTGGTTTTTGCTTTCCAATTTTCAGTCATAGACTTTAAATCTCAGTGGAGGCAAGTGCAAGGATGATTGTTAGAGCACAGAAGCAATAACAGGGCAGAAACCAGAGATCAAGGTGGAAGACAGCAGGCTCTGCAGCAGGTAGGGAGTTGAGGATAACAGAGGAGGGTGCTGGTAGTAAGTAAAGATATAAAATGGAGATTAAAACACAGAAATCTCCCTTCGGTGCTCAGGAGCTGACTCTGCTGCTCCTGACTTCTACTGAGAAACCTGAACGTGCTCTTCTAGAAGCATCCTTCCAATGTCCATCTCCTGGCGGGTACGATGGACTGACTCCTGCAGCTGTGCCCTACCCAACAAGGGAACTGGCAGATACCTGCTGCGAGTGACAGTCCACCTGGATCCAGAGTGATTCCTTAGGCTCTGTTTTTCATTTCACACATAGATTTAAACCATGCAGTTTCAGGAGCTCAAAGGATGTTAAGATGAAATTCAAGAAGATATGCCAGAATTAAGGTTGCTCATGTGAGCCCCCACTGGTCTTGGTGACTCAGCCAGCTTTCATCCAAAGTGCTCTTTTTGCTTAATACTTAATCCTGTTTTGGTTGCAGACACTATCCAGCCCTTTCTTGGTCATCCCTGAGGCCATGGCCTCATCACAAAGAAGGCCACCATCACATTTCCCCCTCCCATCTCTTGTGGCCCATCCCAAGGACAGCTGCTGCAGAGGGACAGGCACTTTGCACACCTGTGTGTCTATTTAGCTAGGATTGCTTCTAGGGAAGTAGGAGCCACCTCAGTAACTACCTCCAAAACAGCAGCCAAAAGACAAGTTAGCAACAACTGGCAGTAAGCTCACATCCTCTCGCTATTTTGATGGAAGGATCCATGCCTGTCTGCAGAGAGAGCCTTCCCTGCGGCTCGTCCCAAGTAGTCAGGGTGATCGTAAATCCTCATCTCATTTATGAACTATGAATAGGGCCCTGTCTGACCTAACTAGGGCATGGAGAAGCTATTAGACTTCAGAGCAGGAGCCTTGAAACACATGCCTGGATTCATCAAAGGAATAATGGAAAATATTTTGTTCCACATGGATTTTAACTAATAACGTTGTTTCTAGCAATTAGGCATTTGCAAACTTTAGCCATGCTTTTGAGTATTGTGGAAGAAGGAATGTATCTTGTGATTTAAGAACAAGATTGAGAGTCAAGGACCTTGGTATGCTTCCCAGGCATGCAACAGTGGGAACATGAGGAAGTGACTCTTTCTCTTACTGTGTGAATTCTGCTTGCAGAAGCAATCTATGGCTGAAAGTGCACCACTGCCTTGTGGTGCTGAATGGCTCAAAAGCGGCACCGAGGAGACAAATAATAATGAACTCAGAAACAAAATGAAATGGGCCTGTAGTACTTGAGCTACAGTGAAATCAACACTGTTCACAGTTATAGTTCCTTTTCACACTTTCGCTTGTCTGTCACTTCCTACCTTCACCACCATCCCATAGCATTTTCTGAGAATGTCAAATGCAAGCATAAATGTTCTTTTTATCCCTTACCAACTATCTTGAGATAGATACTTTGTGTATGTGTGTGTGTTTTTAGTTCTGCATATGTTGAATCCCATCAGGAAGTGCATTTCAAAACACTGATCCAATTCCTGCAAAAATTCTTTCTTCAGCTCTGTCCTGATTTGCTTATTGTTTTATAGTTCTGATGGAACACTGAATTTTTGACAACCTTATAATGTACTTCAGGTGGCAAAGGATGGCTTTGAATTGGTTTTCATTTACTAGAGAGTTAATATATTAGCAGGATCTGCTACTCCCAGGCAAACTACCTATTGTATTTTGTATCAGGTGTTGCTTTTTTGGAGTCTGTATATTCACCACTGGATGTAATGAAGAGAAAGCAACTTTGTGGAAAGTTTGCTTTTGTCTGGTCTAGAAAAATGCATTAGATGTACCACTTGTATTCCTGACATAAAACCCTCGTTGTTGTCACAGAGTTGTATGGCCAAACATCTTTAAGAAGACGTTCTGTCAAGAGCTTACTGAAGCACTTTCACCCATATGGATAAGAGGACACAACTATTATGGAACAGACCAAATGCACGAGATACCACATCCACATTTGCGACCTGTTTGAGAAATTCACATTTCTCCACTTATATAAGCTAAGATCTTGGCTTACGTGTCCTAATACTTAACTTCCAAAGCACAGTCATCCTTTATTTCACCAATTCAACTCCAAAAGGAGGATGTTACCATGCATACGTATATCTGATATTCCAAATCACCATCCTGCTGGTCTCAAGCTGATGTGATGACCAATGTTTGATAATGGAGACATCCATTAGGAAATCTGTTTGACCTTTTCAGAAAAGTATGGTATTCAGAATCTAAAAGCAACTGAAGGAGAGAGAAGTGGTTAATATCAGTTAATTTGTAAGTAGCTTTGATCTGAGGACTCACTAATTCTCCCAGATGCTTCCATGGCAAGGCAGTGCCAAGGAGTTCTTAGTTTGGCAGTCTTCTGCGCAAAAAGTTTTGCTTAGGTAGAATTATTTTCTCTTAAAATACATTATTTTGGTTTTCTTTCAGATGAAAAACTCTTAGTCTGTGTGTGAACCTAACCATAAACTGTAAGGGGCAAAATAAGACACAACTCTGACCTTTGAGAGACTGTTCCTTACGTTACCCTTGCCATTGCTTTATGCGCTAGCAAGAAGAAGACTTAAGACACTGTCATTTCCCAAACCAAACTGGATCATAATTCTAGACTGTTCAAGCAACTTGCTCTGTATATAAGCACACAGCTTTAGACTTAAGCTACAATAGCCAAATCAGCGCTGGCCAGATAGATGGGTAGCAGCATTATTACTACATTGTGGTTTTCGTGTCATTCCTGGGTCTGCTTAGATTGGGTATCCACTGCAGCCTTCCTTCCTTCAGATTTATTGTATCACAGTCAGCGCAGTACATACATCTTTGAGTGGGCAATAGTTCTGAAGTTTGTATTTCCAAGTGTTTGCCAGTTCAGTCTGATTTACCTTCTTTTTTTAACTTCCTCCTCATTTATCATCTCGAACAGCTTGTATTGGACCAGGTTACTTAATTGGTTTGGCAGGATTTTCTGGGAACCTTTTTCTAATACAAGCAGTCATGAAAACTTCTAGGCTGACTTTTCTTTCCTGGAAAATCTTTTGATCCTAAGGCTAAATCTTTGTTCCCTGGGCAGTGCCAAGTTGGAATGTCTCTAAGAATTTGTCGTTATCATTTAGTAACTGGGACTCTATGCGGCATGTTTTTAATTTGAATGCCTTCCACGATTCCAAAACTTTAACTAAAGTGATTCATGTCTTAGTAATGCACCAGTAATACTTGTTTCTTATGTTGTCTCCTCTCTTGTTTTATCTGCGTCCTGAGAAATCAGCCTAAAAAATGGCTCTCAGCTCTGCCTTCTGGAGAGTCAGACTCCAGGATCACTAAAAGTGATGGGCAAGTCTTTTGGCATTGTAGAAGGAATGCTAGCCCAAAGGGAGCACGTAAATAAATAGGAAAGACCCATTCTTCCAATCAGGCGGTCTACTGAAGGAGTTCACCTGGTGCTCGAAATAGCACTGTGGCAAGAATTGACAAGCAATCACTTTATCTTCTATTGAGAGAGAAAAAAAAAATACCTTTTGTATCCACTTTCTCTTTAAGCGCAGCTCAGGAAGTTACTTGTCTCTGGTTACTTTCTGAACACTGTCTGGGCAAGGCTGTAAAATATAAAGGAATTAAATTGTATTGGTGTTAATTAAGAGATATAATCTCAGAAAACACATCAGCGGGGTTTGTTCAAAATACTGTGGAAGATTTTTGGACAGCTTGTGTGTACAGGTTTTACTTCCATCAAAAAATGGTATTTATTCTCCAGATTCCTCAGACAGAGCGTTCAGTTAAGACCACATCCAAAATGAAGTTATAATGGTGAAATACGAGTGCAAATATTGACAATTTCTTTATATCTGTTCCAGGCAGAGTATGAAATTGCTCCAGATGAAAAGCTGGGAGAGAAGGGAAAGGAAATCATGATGAAATACCTCACCCCAGAGGTAAGGGGCAGCCAAAGTGGTATTACTGAAAGAATGCTGCAAGGCACACCTTTGCTAGACAAGGCTGTTATAGGCTTTCTAATATAATTTTAGAGCCCTAAAATTTATGATGGCAATCTCCAGTGTACAAACCTGCAAGTCTTATACAAACAGAAAAAAAATTGTATTTTAATGCACAAATTGGCTTTTAAGAGTGATCTTGTGCTTACTAGAGGCTTAAGTCATCTGTGGATGAGCAAGGGGCTTCTCTGGCCTCTTGTCTATGTGTAAAGCCCTGCATCCATGTTGTAGTGCAAGGCACCTTCTCAACTGTATCAACCAGTTATTTCCTATTCAGTTCATATCTGTGGTGTTTCAAATACTGCTGGGTTGGAAGCACCAGCAAAGATGGGCTTTGGTAACAGATGTTGTATGTTGGTACAAAAACTTCCATTCCTCCTGCAACAATTTTCTTCAAGGTAACCAAAAGCTTGCGAGCTGGAAATTGTATATTGTGTTTTGGAGTTGAGTGGTGGCAACATCAGTTCTGGTTTCCACTGCTGTCAGCTCTTGGCTGTTGCACCTCTGGGATGTCAGAAGGGAAGGAGCTCATGGTAGCAGCCGTGTCCACAGGGTGGCACTCCGAACAGAACCAGTTTGCTGCAGGAATATTGGACAGGCTGCACTGGCACTAACCCTTTTGAGAGGGGGGCTCGATCATTTGCTGGCCACATTTAACCTTTGCATTAAAGTCACTGCCAGTAAGCAATAAGCATCAAAATTCAAACACGTGAACAATCCTAGGAATTTTCCTAAGTTGCTTTCATAGGAGTAACCAAGATGTACAACTGCTGCTTCAACTTTTTTACAAGAGAAATACATTTGACCTTCAGGAAAATGAATTGTAATTTTGGCAGATGTCTTTCTAAAGCGTCTAACTGGTACAATATGTTTTGGAGGTGTAGGGGCAGAACAGACCCTTTTTTTTTTTCCAGTCAGTCATTTTCCTACCATAAATTTCAGTGCATACTTTCAGTTATCTCTGACTGCATTTGGGGATCTGGTTTCATTTCCTGAGGCTAGCTAGTTTCATATGCAGCCATTTAGCACTGCCAGGGTGAGTTCTTGCTGCCCACTCATTAAGGGCATGAAGTTCCACTGTTTTCCATCCACTGAGATTATCATTTGTCTTAAAATTCCTATCGACAGAGGAAAGGGGCAAATATAGAGGGAAAATGTTTGCCACTGCTCTAGTCCTGATCTGGAAATGGAGAAGGGCATTTTGCTGATATCAGGAACAGGGAAGTGAGAGAACAGTTCTGTTTAGTTCCAGCTAAGTACAGCTGGTCTTGGTGCAGGGTTCCAGATGCCAAAACTCTTCACTGATGTCCCGTGGCACTCTGCCATCTCTGTCACTTTACTTACAGCCCCATAGTGCAGCAGAAGCACATGGAATAGATTAGTGAGGTCAGTGAGGACCAAAATGAGAGCAGTTTCATCTTCATCAAGAAAAAATAGTGGTGTAGCAGGAAGGCAAATTACTGGGACTCCAGAGCTAGAGTTTCCATTCTCTGCAGTGCTGTACACTTTACATTTGACTGCCTACCTGATTTCTCAGTGTGTAGCAGTCTGTTCTGAAACTTGTGGTGTCTGTGAATTATGTTAAGGTCTTAGGGCAGAAAGAAACACAAAGCTACACGCCTTCTGTTGTAATCTAAAACTGTGCTGGTTAAGCTTTAATGTCAGCATTGGTCTCACTGCGCTTTTTTTTCTTAAGCAATTCTTCTTACAGAAGTGTTTAAGGCACTCTACGTCTAGTTGAAAACACTTCCTAGAGGCAAGATTGGCTGTGCCATAGCAATGGGCTGATAATTTTTCTAACATTAGGTCTACCCCACTACAAATACTTAAACATCTAGAGCAAGGTCTGGATTTCTTTCTTTTCATTGCGATACCTAACTAAGACACTCACATTAGGAGTTGAGGTGGCCTACTCTCTTTTCTAGCATAGAAAGAGAAGTAGGAACCTCCAAAGGATGGACTTCAAGCCATTAAAGGTAAGTGATTCAAAGCCAGGTTAGATGCTTGCAGTCAAGAGGGGTTAATCTGGACCCAAATGTCCTAGTGGAATATCGTCCTGGCCAGCAAAGAAACCCTCTTTTCATTAGGTGCTGCATTGCTGCATTTCTCCATTTAGCTATCAGTCCCTCAAAAGATACAAAGAGACACTGATTCCAAAGCCTTCTGCTTTCAGAGCAGAACGTTTCTTTTAAATAGGTGTGTGTCTGTACTTCAAAGAACCTCATTGTCTTGATACAAAAATAGTGTGACATACAGCTTGACTGATAGAATAAAATTATAGGTTTGGTTCTTGGACAGATAATTCAGCCTTATAATGTAAGTAGTATTTTTCCCAGAGTGCAAGATCAGAAATAAAATCAAAACAAAAAGTAGACTTCATGCTCTTTAATATTTATAAATGATTTTTAGCTCTTGGGTTTTTAAATGTCATGCATATTTAACATATAATGTGTCAGTATATCCTCATTCCAAAATGCTTTCATTTGCATAGGGAACATGCACTTTATTTAATAAAACATATAATACTTGTACGGCAGAAAGGAAAAGAAAACATTTCCCCAGATGAATAGACATCACACCAGTGCTTACAACCTCATGTGGCTCACACAGTCACCCGGAGATGTTCCGACGCCGTGCCGCAGTTAGCACACTTGGGCTTGAGGGAGCAGCGAACGCCTGCATGGAGAGCTCTAGCGAGGGCATTCAGCATCAGCCCTGAGGCAGCTAATGAAGCTCAGAGCTCGTCGAGATGGCTGAGGGGGGAGACACTGTTTGAAATAATCACAGTTCAGGCTCTATGCAGCTTTAACATCCTAGGCAGCCCCCGAGCACTCACTGAGGCAGCTGAGAAAAGATCTAACAGCCTTTTGTTGTGGCTGAGGCCAAGGATGGCATGCGTGGGTCAGGCTTCCTTGGCTCTCTGGCCTACAGTCAACAGTGATGACAAATTCTGAGCATGTCCTAGCGCCTGGAAGGGAAGATGGGTGGTTTACGCCTCTAGGAGAAATGGCACATAGGAACTCTGACTCTCCTCTGGGAAAAAGAGGAAGTAAATCCCCACTTCTTCCATAGGAAGACATCAATATACCCTCTCTCTTGGCAAAACTATGTTGAAACGGCCATATCCGACAGGCTCTTCTGAAATACTTGGTGGGAGGGAAATGGAAGAGCTACGTGTGATTGTCACAGTAATAATGCCAAAATAGAAGCTATTCCATGTCTTCCTGAGCAGCTTGACCTGAGTGGTGAGCAGGAGACAGAAAATCCATGGAAGAGGTGGTTGAAGATACCAGCCATGTTGACACATGCTCAGAAGAAGTATTAACTTACTTCTCCCAGGAGGTCCCACTTTGAGCTGGCTGCTCTTCAAGGGCCCTGTGGGGATGAGCACTGGTGAGAGGGCCTCATCTACAGGAATCCTCTGCCCCACATTGTGTGTGCCACTTCCATCCTGTGATCTGGGGAAGACCCACATGCTGGCCATCTTTACTTCACAGGAGCAGCACAATGCTCACCACAACATCGAGATTTCTTGACTGGAGTCCTGCTTCTTCAAGGGAAGCTTTAACAGTTTCCATGAAAAAGGCACTTAAAGCTGCCTTTTTGACTTAATAAGCCTGTAGGGCAAAAGTCCAACCCACAGGAAGTCTAAAATTTCTGAGGTTGTGAAATATAATGGTAAAACTGCTAAAATGAATTGGTCACAAATATTTATTTCCTGGCTTTTCCTAATCTCAACAGTTGAGTGGGAATGTTTCAGATTTAGGTTCCAGTTCTGTCTGCAAATAGAAAAGCTCGCAGTGCTTCGTGGAACAATTCAGTTTAACTGAACCCAGCATGTCTTCATTACCAGGCTTCTTCTGGTACTGCAAGAGTGAAGAGGTATGTTTACCTTTGTGCTGCTCTTAAATTAGACTTATGCATCTGAATGAAGCATTTTTGCCTTCCTTTTTGAAGGAACTACTAAATCACTAGCCCATTATTTTCTTTTTTGCTGCAAAGCCACCACCTTGAGATACTTTGAGAGACACTACCTAAAACTAAATTGATTTGAAATGGCTATTTAGACAGTCTCCATATGCCATTAGAGTTTATATTTGGAGCCAGTTGGGTACTAAAAATGTTACTGAATCGGATGTCTGATGTGTATTGTTATCCCCATTAATACACTTCACAGAATATGAAAAACAGCAAGTTAGTTTTCTTATCTGAATTCCTGTTCTGTTGCCTTTCCTCCAGGAAATGCACAGAATAAAGGCCACATTTTCAATGTCTTTCTTTGCTGCAAGAGGTTAGCTGGATGCAGCAATAACCTCCAGCCTAAGGAGAGCAATGAGTATTTTGCTAAATGGAAATATGTCTTTGTTTATATGAACAATTATAGGATAAGGAAGGGAGGGAAAAGTCCTATGAAAGGGAAACTGGCTGATCAGCAGTGTCTGACCTTCCACTCGTCTGCTAGCTAAAAGGTGCTCTTCTATCAGTTCTTTCTGCAGAAGAAAATATTTATGTAATATGGGTGAGATGAAATTAAAATGATTTATGAGCCTTTCTACTGGAAAAAGTCATGCAGCTGAGTCCAGGCTCACACTCACAAACACCCTTTCTCAGCTCTGCACCTTGCCACAGAGTTTTCTTTTTGCTCACCACTGCTTTAAACTAGATACCAAGGATTTTTTTCATGTTGCTCTCTCCTTGACATTTCTTCCCCCCTTCCTATTTTCACCATGAAAATAAATGCAGAATTTGGCACTTATGCTTCTGAGTGAGTCATCTTCCCTGATCACTAAAGGCTTCCATCTCCCATAAGGAAAGTTTCATGCATCACTTCTTAATGGTTCTGGCTGAATCCCATTTGTGGAAGGGCAGGTCATACCAGGAATTGGATTCCAGTGCTGAGATCTCTTCCTCTAACTGTTTAGTTTTACTAAATGCCTTCTAGGAAGATTTTATAATTAGCTTTTGGATTGGCCAAAATAAAAGCTGAATGTCACTGTATGTGAAACTCAGAGGGGAAAAAAACAACACATTAAACTTCTGTGAAGCAACCTGCAGAGTTAAATGAGAGATGAGGCCTTGCATTTTGAAAAGAGAGCCTTCTGGGACTCTTTTCTACATTATTGCATTTCTGGTACAAATTCATCCTATATCACTTATATCCAGCAAGTCATCTCTGCCCCTTTGTAAGCTTGTTATCTTAGTGATAAAAGGTCAACACAGTATTGCTTTTCACTGGCTACTGTGCGTGGTCCCTTAAGGCTTGGTCCAAGAGCTATCTTCAGAGCTAATTTTCAAGTTTTTCTAAACCCTATGCATTTCATTAGGGACCCAATTGAAATAAGAAATGAATGAAGTGCCTGTCTGAACACAATGTGTTACTTGGACTTAGGGTGGGCTAGAATTATTCACTTGCTCAAAATGTTATTCACTGTGTCCTTTGGGTTCCCATTAGTAGACTTTGCACGACCCTAAATACTTAAGTAGGAATCCTGGCCTTACTTGAGCCAAGGAGAGTTTCACCATTTAATTAATTGCCCTGGGACTTTACTCTGTGGCTCAATGGATTTCTCATCTCCCTGTTCTAGTGACTTCAGCAGGCACCATTTTAGCCAGAGATTATAGCATTACTTAGGCCCCTGCTTTGCAGCTAGCATAATCAATGCATAATCCAGTCTCTAGGTAAATCAATATCTAATTCCTGTTATTGTTGCAGAGATAACACAATCAATATCTCTGCTGATCACTTTGTCTCAGTCTAGGAAAGTACCCTTCTCAGCTCATCTTTCCAAAGTTCAGTTCTCGGAAAATATCTGAGCAGCAGGATGGCAACCTTGTTACTCAAATTAATGCTTTCTAATCAGGATGTATTTTAATAAGCATTCTTCTGTCACTGCAGCCAGGCAGTAATATAGTGCATCAAAGGAATCTGAAAAATCAGTGTTGCCTTGATTAGCAGTTCCTTTGCTGTGGTCTCAGACTAAAACGCATTTTCTCATGGTTTGCTCAAGTCCTATTTCTTCATCCCTTACCCACTGTTTATAATACAAATGTTAGTTAACTAAACACACACTAAGCATTTCTGTCTCCTGCAATGATGTCAAACTGCACAAGAGCCTACAGAAACAACATGGAGTCTGTTCTATCTCGGTGGTGTTGCCCCAGAGTAGGTCCTTGGGCAGTCCTCTGTGCCACATCCTTTTGATTTAAGGAGAGCTGCATTTGCAGTGTACTTGCTCACATTGGTTGAAGGCCATTAACCATATTAGTTTTACCCTAGGTAGTGTTATTATTTGAAGCTTTGCTTTTCCTTCCTTGTCATTTTTGAGAGGTTACACTCCCAAGTTCACAACTCTCATGCAGAGAAGATGCTTCATAACTGTTTGTCATTTGTGGTCAGGAAAACCAATGGGATGACTTGCTCGGTGGGCAAAAGCCTTCTAGCTGCCCTGCATTTGCTGGAAGTCCTCTGACTTGACCCTTTGGAAAATGGAAACTTACTTCTGCTAATTCAAGTCAACCACACATGTAAACCTGGCTCACAGCTGTCTGCTGAGGCAAGACAAACCCCCCAGGCTGCCATGACTCCTCTTGGAGACTAGCCAGGGTATTTGAAAAGGCTGAGGATGCTGTGCAAATAAAGAGCAGCCTGCTCAGGATTATCTGAGAACTGGAATGGTATACTTCTCTGCCCTTGGCTAATGAATATGCTCATTAACATAGAATCAGAGAATGGCTTAGGTTGGAAGGGACCTTAAAGATCATCCAGTTCCAACCCCCTGCCATGGGCTGGTTGACCCCCACCAGATCAGCCTGCTCAGGGCCTCATCCAGCCTGGCCTTGAACTCCTCTAGGGATGGGGCACCTACAGCCTCTTTGGGCAGCCCATGCCAGTGCCTCACCACCCTGAGTAAAAAATTTCTTCCTAACATCTAACCTAAATCTCCCCTCTTTTAGTGAAAAGCCATTCTCCCTTGTCCTATCACTGTCAGTCCGTGTAAAAAGTTGGTCTCCCTCCTGCTTGTAAGCTCCCTTCAAGTACTGGAAGGCCACAGTGAGGTCTCCCCAAAGCCTTCTCTTCTCCAAGCTATATAAGCCCAGCTCTCTCAGCCTTTCTTTGTAGGAGAGGTGCTCCAGCCCTCTGATCCTCTTCATGGCCCTCCTCTCAGCCCTCTCCATCAGCTCCACATCTTTCTTGTGCTGTGGGTTGCAGGCCTGGATGCAGTACTCCAGATGGTGCCCCACAAGGGCAGAGTAGAGGGGGACAACAACCTTCCTCTTCCTGCTGGCCACCCCTCTTTTGATGCAGTCCGGGATACAGTTGGCCTTTCAAAGAGTTATCTTTTCTTTATCCCATCTGCATACCCCTCATCACTTATATACAGTTCATCTGGCTTACCTAATAGCCAGGGAAGGTAATGCTAAGCCTTTAAGGCTCATTCAGCTTCCCCAGATACAGACTATTCTGCCTGAAAAATGTGTCCACATGGGAAAAAGGAATGAAGTTTTTTCAGCTGCCTGAAACACTGCCGTGCAAGACATCAAAGCAATCTGCAGGAGGCAACTTTTATGCAAAATGACATATTAAAATAGGTCTTTATTGAGTCCAGCCTCTTACGCTCCCAAAGCACGCACTGTAAACTTGGCCTATCCAAACACAGGTAGGTATCTAGACTGGAGAGATCAAGTTTGTCTGTCTTCCTTCTGCCAATACAGGGAGCCAAGGGTGGCTTTGAGTGACTCATTTCTTAGATGATTAAAGTGCAGTGAGGTGAATTCCACTCTAAGTGCAATGCAGAGTGCTTTAAATGACACTGTATGGCAAATCCACGCAGATTTCTGCGGGCAGTTTCTCAACAGTACAGGAGACCTTTGCTTGATTGTCCTCCACAGCAGTTCAGTGCACCCATTGCAACTTGCAGGAATTTTCCCGGTTGTTTCAGCTTTGGCTTTCTGAAGCTTCAAGCAAAATGGGTTGACAAATGTCTTTTGGGCTTAAGATTCATTGAGCTAAACTCAGAAGTAGCAGGCAACTGTGGGCTTGGCCTCAACAAGGAAGAGAATGAAGCATATGATCAAAAAAATGTTAGACATATCTTCTTACTCATCTACTTCCCTAATAGCAGGAAATTAGGATTCTGGAAAAACAGCCTCTTCAGCTGGAAACTTCAGCAACTGAGTAGCCTTACGAGAACGGGCCAAGCAAATTCAAATGAGATGCCTGAGACTGACATCTTTGGCTGGTATAATGCAATTAGAAGAATCACTAAGCTAATAATATTCCATTATTTTAACTTGGAATCAAGAACTACAGCACTACCAAGAGGAATGTTCTAAATTTCACAGAAAATAAATGTATTTAAATTCATTAAAATATCTATAGGCAAGCGTAAAGAATAGGAAAGTAATTATTAGAAAAATCTTTTGACTACAGGTGGATTGTAAAGTAAGCAACGCATTCAAGTTGTGGAAGCGTGGCACTTCAAACTATTCCATTTTGTTGTTGTTGTTGTTTTCAGTAATACAACTATGCTTACAAAACTCATTTAACCCGCATGCTAAGCCTCAGTTTGTATGGCAATTTATTATTATTTAGTCAATTTATTATTGTGTCAAACCTAAGTTTTAAAATTAAGCATATAGCAAGATTATTATCCTAGCACAGATGCCATTTTTCCCAGAAGCAAAGCAGAGGAAGAGTGGAAAATGCCACTGCAAACAGTGTGTCATCTCCTATAATAAATGTCTCCCCTCTCAGTTCTTTGCTGAAGGCAATTACCATATGACTGTTAATGGATTGGGTGAGAGAGGTGACTAGAGAATGACCTGTTTCCAGCAGTGCTAGGCAGTGATTTTGTTTGCTTTCATGCTCCGGCACATGATTTAGCGGTGGGCTGTTAGAGTTGGGGTGGTGTGGTTAGGTTGAGGTTGGACTTGATGATCTTGAAGGAATTTTCCAACCTGAGCAATTCGATGATTCTATGACTCTATGTTTCTAGTCTTTCTGTGAGCAGCCCGCTGTTTCCCGACTGATATTTATTTACTTCACTTTCTAATCTTTTCCAAGGCCTTCCCAAACTCTTTGTTGGATTTTAGTTTCTCCATTCAGATATTTCCCCAGGATTTTGACCTCCTATGTAAAAAAAAAGATGAAGGCAAAATCTGCAAAATCCCCACTGAAACTGATAAAGCACTACAGGCTTAACTGCAACCTGGATCAGGCCTTTGTGCATGAGTTACCTTCGTTCAAAGCAAACAGCTCATGGACTTCAGTGCGAGAATGGCTTGCAAGGCAAGGGTTACTGATGTTTACAGGCTTACGTTTCAGAGGAGTGAATTCAAGAGGCATCTGTTTGTTTTCCTGCAAGAAAGCCATTCAATAATGTTGAGGTTGTAAATGTATGTTTATAGTTTCAGAGATTTTTTTAAATGGAACAAATGACATTTGGTTTACCATAGAACGCCAAGCTGAAACTATTGCAACATAAGTTTGCTTGCTAATTTTTAGGCTATCCATCAGTGAAGGAGGACATTAAAAGGCAGAAAGGTTCTGATATGAGGCTGGAGAGTGGATGCTATCCAAACACATTAAGCACACATGGCCAGAGAAGAAACCTTCTGAGAACAGAAGCTGTCAAAATTGCCCTGTCATCTTTGTATCTTTGTTGCCACTAATGTGGGGAATACTGTTTGTTTCCAAAAACGTGATCAAACGTCTGGCTGCCTGTAGAAATACACTACGGCAGTGGTTCAGCTGAGGTTGCTAAAAAAAGGTTTCCTTCTGAACCAACAACACTTCCAAGGATTGCGTGAGTAGCCTAACTTTGGTTAGCATTAGTCTTCTTTTCTGTTCTGTTTCTTAAACTACTCATCCTACTGACAGCTACTGGCACTGAGTAGTTCATCTGTTTTCAAAGTTTAATCTGTTTGTAAAATGCTTTCAAAGGGGGAAAAGGCAAAAACAAGTCAAACATACTTCCCTTCCCCTTTACGTCTACATAAAACAATTTCAGCTGACTAGTTTATGAGCACCCCTAAACCAATAAACCTTTGAGTCTACACAAAGAAGGAAAAGTTCCTTTAGAGGTGAAGAAACCTCTGTACAAAGGTTTCCAAAGATTTATTGAAACAGTGTGGGTGGAGAAGCAATAGGGTTTAAAGATACCGAAGAATATTTTGCTACGCACTTCTTGTGGAGCCCAGTTCTTCACTAATTGAAGTCAAAAACAGAGCTTCCGTGGTGACCAGTTTATGTTCTTAATCTAAGCTGTACAGAAAGCTCATAGCTGGTTGGGATTGTGGTGAGTGCTTCTATTTATCTGAAGAGCATAAAGCTTGCAGCTGATTCACAGGATTTGCAAAAGAAGCTGATGAGACAACTAAATTTTGTCTCCTGAGACATTCTGTTATTTCAAAATTACTTTCTATGGAGCTTTGAAAGATTTCCTCTGGTCACCTGTAGGAGCCAGGAGGAAATTTCTCCTTGATCCAGGCAATCTTTTCCCTTCTTTTGTTGCTCTGTAATTAATGTTGTGGTTATGCCTTGAAACTTCTCCGAACTAAATAATTTAACCTTCCAATGAAACCACACTTTGGATTGAAAGTTTTTATTTGGGAAACATTTTGACTCACAATATTTGCATTGCAGTTGTCACCATCAGGAGCAGAAGTAGGGTTTCTAGAAAAGAGCATTTCAGTTGTCGCAACTACGAAAAGGTCTACTGAGAATGGACATAACAAGGTCCAGTTAGATGTCAGAGCCTGCTGGTGATTAACAGGAGAGAATGAAAAATGCTTCATATGTTTTCCATGCCCTAGTCAGAAGAGACATCGCAGTGGTTGCTAAGTTGTCCAAGGAATGCCATAGTTCAAAGACTGCAACTTGTGCCCAATTGCCAAAAAGAAAAGATGATGGAAACCCAGAGAATAAACTTCTTTCTCTACCCACGGGCTTGCTGAAGCATAACAGGAAGCCCAATGAGTCTGGAGCAAGCAAGTCAGCCTGAAGCTGGATCATGTCTACTACAATATATAAGTTCATAAACTGAGGTTGTTAGCGTTTTGTGATGGATTAGCACAGCCCCTCCAGGCAGAAGAACATGTTCAGCTGTTTGCTGAGGGCTCTATTGTCTTCCTTCAGTTGTTGTATTGTTCTGTGTCAACAAATCTTTTGATAATTTAGTAGAATTTGAGGGAAAACAGATTCATCATGGCTCCAGATCGGTTTGCAGCTACAAAACAAACTCCGCAGTTAATAGGCACTGCTGATTTGCTTCATTTAGCTACCAGCAAGTGATCTTGCTCTCAGCACTGAAACTGCTATTTGTTTCAGAGACACAGGACCAGGCTGTTTTTCGTAAGAGCGGGTCAATGAACCGCTTTTGTAATCTTGGATGAGATATTTAACATCTACCCATTCCCAGGGCTAGTGCAACTGGCTTGCACTGGAAGGTTTAGCTCTCACGATGTGTATCCTCATTCTCAGGTAATGTCTGCACACTGTATTAATAGATAAATTGCTGCTAATAATACAGCTGCTCTCCATGTTCCCCATCTACTTCACTGCCAATTCCTACATCTGTCATCTCAAAGAAAATATCCTAGAATTATGAAGCCTTGTGCTTTACTAGTTTGCCTCATACAGACCCAGATGACTTTGTGGTAGGACAAAAAATAAAAAGAAAATGCAGAAGTTGATTACTTAAAATGTTGCAGCTGCTCCCAATGTAGAATTGGCTGTTTACAACAAATACTGCTAAGTCTGAGCAGACAAGATCAGACACAGGGCAAGAAAAAAGAATGTTCCAACATTTTTGGGCTTAACACCAAAAGAAGTCAGGAGACTGTGTGTGCTGTGACAGTGCTGGCAACCTTTGCCTCACCAGGTTGAAATGCCTGCCTAACCTCGACTTCCTAAAATCAAACCGCCACCAAGCTCTATCTCCTCTCTCACTCCTTTCCTCTGCATTTCTCCCTATCAGTTCTTTCACAGTTTTCCTCTGTCATTTGCCACTGCTTATAGCCTGTTCACCAGGCTATAAGCAGGCTGAGCCTTGGTCAGCCTTGGTCTGGCCCTGCTCCGAGCAGGAGAGCTGTCCCTACTGTGGGACAGGCCGTGCCCAGACTGTGCCCTGCGTTGGCATGTTCCCGCCATGAGGTAGATGTGCAGGCCCTGAGGAAGATGCCGAGGGCCAGTTCTTGGGGTGAACCTCTGGTCACAGGTAGCAGATAAGCACTGGAAGCACAAAGAGGCACAACCTGTGTTTTGATGCTCTCTGTTTGGCCTTCTATGACCTTTCCCCTTTGAAAACATGTATAACTTGAGCATATGACCTTTGCCGTTCCCAGATTCTGCATCTACCATGCAGCTACCAAGATGACTTACATACATCTAACTATTCTCCCTTCTTCTAGTAGCCAGTTTAATTACAGTCCTCCTTATGACTCTTTATGAGTGTTGGCCTCAAGGTCACCACAGACAGTCACACTACAGCTACCTCTCTGTTAACTACTCCCCTTGCTAGACGAGCCTTCCTCTTTAGAAGGATGTGATGTGCCAGAGCAACAGCAGAAATGGCATTGCATGTGATGCTGTATGTGACACAACTGGATGAAACCATTATTTCCAGGTCTTTGTGGATCAGCTCTTCTCATCACATCAGTCACCACCTCACAGTAAAGTTCATTTTAGCCTGCTTCTTCCATAGTTTTGAGTTCTCCACTAGCAGCAAATCTGTGTAGAGATTTGCAAATGGATTATATGTAGAAAATTGCTGTCAAAATCTGAAAATACACACATCATTAAGACAGATGTGCTTGGAACCAGAGATAGCTCAAGAAAAGTTATGGCTTGAACTTTTGTCCATTGACTGAAACATTTTTAATTGTTTTAAGTTAGTTTGTTGTGGAATGTTTTCATAACCTGAGATATAACATATGCTGCACGTTATTTGTTTTATGCAAGTGACTTTTAAAGTAACTCTTATAATTTCAATATCATGGCTGCATGTCTGAAACTTGCCAGGAGAGCAGTTATAATCATAAAGTTTGTATGATGTCTATTCATTCTAAAAAGTGTGGTATCTTTCTGGTCCATATCACTGTTGTAGTTATGAAGTCGTGCTTTAAGATACTATGATGACTCATCCACTGGCAAGAGTTGCTATAAAAAGACAAACCCGTATTTCTAGGTTTCTATTCCTTTTTTAACTAATTGCAAAAGCTACAAACTAACTGATTTGAGGACTCTTAGCTTCTCTGGTTTTTATTTATCTCAGTAAGACTTCTTTGATTTCAGTCGCGGATGAATATGATCAACACTTCTGCAAAACAGGATTCTTCACCATCCTGTTCTTCAAAACACTGTGATAGCCAGCTATCTGATGAGAACTTAATCATGCAACAAAGTTGTGAAGTTTTGGAAGAAAGGCAGTGTGTAAGGATAAAGTATTACCATTATCTCTCTGGACTAAAGACCCACTCTGTTTGTTGCAAAGTCAGTCTGACAAAAGTCAATGCCACTCCTGATCTGAATAGTTAGCTGAAATTCATGGTTCTGCAAGCTATGTCTTTTTGTAGGAGACAGTGGTGACTGAATGTCTTTGAAGCAGGGCCGTTCATTTGCAAAGAAGATACTTATTCCTAAGGAGGAATCAAATAACAGGGCAGAGGTTGTTTGCTCAGAGCTGCAGGCTTCTTTTGGTGGGCACTCAGCATAAAAGCACCCTCCAACATGTGTTTTCATGGCCATGGCACGTACCGGTGTTTTTCAGAGCAGTTTTGCAGAATCATTGCTACAGAGGACTGGAGGGAGGCTCCAGAGTCTCTTACCCTGAGAACATAACAAATACACTGAGATCCTCAACAGATGCCTTTCTGCTTTCTGCATTCACACCTCTGAGAACAGTTTGCACAGTATTTGTATGCGTCTTCTTGTGGTAACCCACGTGGAAAATCAGAAAAAGATCTTCATATCTGATAAAGTGGAATTTTTCAAATCGTTCCCTCAGTGTAGAGCGGAGTGCACAGAATAATTGATTTCCTGTTCTCTTTATTAAAAACATTTATACATTAAAATACCTTTTTTGTGTTTCACTCTTACTAATCTAGACTAAACAAATCTAGTTCCTCAATACTTCTGTTGGCATTTTCTTCCAGGGATGTTTCTCAACCTTCAGGACAGTCTTGCCCTGGTCAGCTCTCTCCTGCTTTCTCAAACTGTGGTGACCCAACCAGGGGTCAGGTTCTCCTTCTCATTGCAGCACTTTGTCTGCAGAAACAGTGTCTTTACAGGCAATAAACCAGCGCTGCACACAGACACTTAGGTAGGTTTGAGTCACCACACATCTGTTCTGGGCCCCACACAGCTCTTGGAAATCACTGGAGACACCTGCTGCTCACCCCACCCTGGTTTCAGAAGGGCGAACCGCAGCTGACTGAGTTAGCAAGGAAATGCTGTTACTCATTTGAGTTGCAAATCCCTGCTACCTGCTTGCCTGTTTTCACTTCCACAGATTTTGAGGCAGCACTGGTGGTCATACTACATCTGTGCCAGTCTCACCTACTTTAAATATTTGGCAATTCTATCTTAAGGAAAAAGTACAACAAATTACATGTTCTGAGGGAAAAGTAAAATTAAAAGCAAGAGTCTCCTGAATGCCTTCCATGGTGTCTCAGCTTGTTTTACAACGAGCTTGCTTAGCTGGTAGATTGACAAAGGCTGGGTGTCCTTCCCACAGTCACAGGGGAAACACCATCAGAGAAATGCTGTAAGTATTATGTCAAGTGTACAGGGATGATCTTATGAGGAGGCTTATTTGTTTTCTGTCCTGCTCAGTGAAGGTCAACGATGTTGTGTCTTGAAGGGCTGAGTGAAGTTGCCTGCAACAAAACTTACAGTCTGTCAGAAAAAGAGGGTTTACATTTTAAAGTAGCATGATGCAACATGACGCTTAAAATAACGGATAATAGGGAGTTATGCAGCCTGGAAGCTTTCATGTGAGCGTAAATCAGATGTTGCTTCTTTTTGGTACTTCGGAGATGCTGAGGGCTGTGATAGGGAAGGCTATAGATGCAGCTGAGGGCTGGTTATAGATGCAGCACACATAAAGTGCATGGCACGGTTTTCCTCACATTTAGACTGTCAGGGACAACTATGGCAATGCAGCACAGACAGGCTGTATTGTCGTGGTGGTGCCCTCTGCACCCACCAAGAACTCATTTTTATGGGTGGCATTTATAGCAGGTGAGGCATGCAGCTTCAATCCTAGCTGCCGTGCTGTTATCAGTCATTGCATCCCAGTGGAGAGGAATGGGGAGAAGCTGAAATGAGCCTCTTAGTAAAAGACGAAAACTGTCTTGCAGGCCCAGTTTGGAAGAAACTCCAAGTTTTTGTTGATACAACCATAACTAACTTTGAACAAGCGTGCGACATCTCAGCTGTTCTCAAGCCATTACTGGAACTGTAAGAGCAGCTCAGGGGCTGTCTTTTGTCTTTTAAATTAGAAAAAAAATGATTTAGAAGTGCATATTTTTCTCAGTATGTTACTGGCACTCAAATGTAACTGTGTGTCCATTTCCTGTTTTCCAGATAAACACTAATCCGATTCCTAGTTGCATTTTTTCTTAAAAATCAAACGAGGCCATCAAAAAACTGAGATGCTGCTTTGTCACCAGAATATATATAGGGTTTTTATTATCAGAACATAATTGTGAGGATGAAGGAGATAGAAGATTTTGGTTAAAGCCTGGTGAAAGTAGCTTTTGGACTTCTACTGGACTATCTGGTTAAAAAAAAAAAAAGTAATCTGATGAGAGAAATTGTTGTTGTTGAATCAGTTTAAGCACTTCTGGCACTGCCAGAATCTTGGACCATGAATCTGGGTTCAGTTCCATTAGCTTTACCATAGTGTTTCTTTGTTGATTTGATTGGCATCTGATTTACATGATTGTGAACAAGATCAAAATCAATTGCTTTACCTTTGAGAAACAGAATAGTCATTAAGGAAAATACAGAATTGTATTTGTTAAAATTGCTCTGTTTTGTTCTGAATAGAAGAGAATGTAACAGGTTTCTGCAGGTGTTTCTGAAGTGAGCAGAATATCCCTTCTGTTGTGCTCAGAAGGGTTGGCCCTAATCATGATGCATAGGTCTCCCAGCTGCAGCAGGACATTTAATATGCTCAGAAGGGTGTCAGTTCCCCTGTGAAAGCCAAGTTTGCTTTTACAGTCAGTACCTATAATGCAGTGAGAGAGAGTTAACAACCATTTCATTAAGGCTGCAGAAACCTTTTGCACCCCTCCAGGGAAGAAGCAACTTTTTCTTCTGTGAGTGGCCAAAGGGTCACCTTTGAAAGTTTCCCCCCCTGGGATCCAAATGCTTGCTTACATTGATAACCCGTGCCAACCAATTGTTCCCTAGAGAAGCAAAAGAACATTGACGAGCTGGGTTGGGGTCTGCAGTTGTTTCTGGTTTTGTTTAAGATTTGAAGGCTGTAGATATGCACTGTACTCAAGCAAGGAAAATCGTTATTTAATGGGAGCAGCGGGAGTTATGAAGTCTTAAGGAAAGCCTTAAAAAGGGTCATACACAGACTCCCTAGGACTGCGCAGGGTTGGGCAAGGTCAGATGCTTCACCCCACATGTGTAGGGGCTCTGCCTCTCTCAGTTCTAAACATGAAGGTCTGCATACTGACGCTATTCCTCCTGCTGCACCTACAGATGCGGGTAGAAATGATCAGCTTGAGAAAAAAGTGCTTTCTGTTACAGAAAGTGAAGTGGCTTAGTGAAGTGTTTGCTCTGCGATGTGCTGCTCTAGTCCATGTACAGGATGTCAGTGTATTTGTGAGTCTTTACTTGATAACGTTAGCTTGCTTGTGCTTTCTTCAGAGGAAGCAAAGACTCAAAGGTTCAGTGATGGGTGGTTCTGAAAAACCAAGTGGTGACTCTGTCTTCCACAAATCACAGAACAACAGGGATTGGAAGAGTCTCTGGAGATCTTCTAGTCCAAGCCCCTGCTAAAGCAAGCTCTTCTTCCTTTCGAATTTTTCCAAGAGCTCCTTGCTTATGTATATGCGTCTCCTGCCACCTTTGCCTGATTTCTTACTCTTGGGGATGCACCAGTCTTGAGCTTGGAAAAAGTGGTGCTTAAATGTCAACCACCTCTCCCGTGCCTCCTTACCTTCCAATGCTCTAACCCACAGGATACGTCCAGGTAAGTCCTTGAAAAGGTCAAAGTTGGCCCTCCTGAAGCCCAGGGTTGCAATTATTACCTCATTTGTGGAGAGAGGAATCACAGTTCATGCCTTTTTAAAGTACTTTCCACATTGTCTTACAGGTTTTTTTTTTCATTCATTCTTCACACTTTTCTCTATAAGAATTTCATTTCAATTTTATGAAAAAGACTTATTAGTTTATGTTTATAATTTTTTTAAATGTTCTTTGATCTGAGACAAAATTTGATTGAATTATTGCTGTAACTTTGGCAGCAGAGAGGATACAGATATATGGCAAAGGGGAAGAGGCATGCGGAATTTCCATATCTGTTTGTCCACAGTAAGGACCTTTTATTCGTAATTTGGGACTAGAGTAATCAAGATCTTTTTCAAAGCACTAAGGACATAAGGAGATGGCAATGTAAGCAAGCAACTGTGCGGTAACTGTGTGTGTGGTTTTCAACACCATTACCAAGGTGTATTTCTTCCCAGGGAAGACAATGAGAAATGAAGTTGACTAGCATCTGTAAGAATCAAGTCACTTGGTCTAGATGTCTTATTATTTTAGTTCAGGGCTTTGTTTAGGGGGTTTAATACATAGCTGTTTGTTCCCAATTTGGTCTATAAATCTACAGCAAATCCTAGATTTTACTGGCAGTAATTCCATCTAGAAACCCTTGTATCATTTTTTCTGATTCACATCAGAAAATATACGCCTGATCCACAGCAGTCCAAAGACTATGGAGTTCAGCAGAGTTTCTGTACCCCATAAATCAGAGATGTTCAAGATAACCATGTGTCAGAGCAGAGGCTCATGCAGCCACATACAAGCTTTGGGTTGCATTTGAGCTTGTATAGCACACCCCATTAACTGTGCAACCTGTGAAACAAGGGGTTTTAATTCATGTTTCCTAGTCAAAATCTGCTGAAATGCTGCTGGTCATTGGGCTTTGGTTCCTATCTGAATATTCCTGAAAAAGTCTTTTCCTTTGTTTTTGTTTTTCTTTTCCTGCGTTTTTCCCCATATTTTCAATCCAGAAGCTGTAGGTCTGGAAAAAGGATGTTTGGGTTTTATTCCTGCTTCTTTCACTGCTTCACTCTCTTGCCTCTCCTTACTCTCTTGAGCTAAAACGAGGACTTAGATTTAGTCACAGTTATCTGCAGTTAGGAACTTCTATAAGTTATCTACTGTCCTGAGACTGCTCTACAATTCTCAGCCCCAGAACAAGGGGGCTCATCTACTTCCCAAGAAACTGTGAGAGTCCTTAATTATTAGCAGGATACTTTGTGATTAAAAGTGGATGCTCCCTATATATCTTTTGTTGATTAGATGGAGGAATATATGGTGGAAATGAGGAAATTTTTGAGTGAGGTCAATGATATCCAACATGCTCTGCAGATTGTCTTTCAAGGCTAAACAGTGAAACTGCATTATACAACATGCACAGACAGTTCTGTAAACCATGGTCCACTTTAAAAACATTCAAGTGGAAAAAACTTAGTTTTTCATGGCACAACCAGGCTCATATTCACATTTTAGCAACGGGAAGGAAAAGATAAAAGACTTAATTCCGCTTTCACCACGTTGGAGACTTTATCCGGCTCTACCTCTGCCCCTTTCTCTGTCCTCATTCCCAGTGTTTTTGAACTCTGCCTGCAATGCATTTCAGTGCTTGCCAAGATATCTCTAACTAAGGGTGAGTTAATGAGAACATCTGGCCAGGAATGAGTGATGATGCTCTGTGACCCACCCACTGAGTACATCTGGTAGTCATGGCCATGGATGGGGAACCTTACCCAGCGCTACATCTTCTGCAACAGGGGTTTTTGTCATCTGTGGCTGGGTATATTGAAAATTCCCAAATCCTATTGGTTATAGAAAGGGGCTTTCATGTGAATGTGAAAATGTCTATAAATAGCTGTACACACACACTCTCTCTCACGTACATGCATTTACACTTTTTTTTTATATAATTACAGTATACTTTTAATGAGTAAGAATGTGGGCTGCCTAAAAAACTGTCTTTATAGATAATTAGTCCCAAAGGTCTTAAACTGGTTAACCATCAAGGCATACTGCAAAAGACCTCTCTTTGGTAAGGGCTTTTTGAAGGAGCTGAATGTACAATCTCTCTGAAGGGAGGAGAGGATGAAAAGAGTTTATGTGCTTGGTTGACATAGCTCCTTTTTGATATGATTATTTTAAAACTGACAGATTATTTTTGTCCTTCTAATGGTGAATTAGTGTCCAGACACTTTTGCATGCATCTTGTTATATTATTTATATTAAAATCAATAAATACAAATGCTCTGCTCTCGTTTTTCTTTGAAATCTTGCTAGTTAAAAAAAAAAAAAAAAGATGGATTTTTCAGACAGCACAATGAATCATCAATGAAGTGAAAACACTGGGCAAATTCTCTTTTGTTTAAGAGAATGGCCTGTACACAGTTCAGGCCAGCACATTTTTCATGGGATGCAAGGGAGCAGTTCAAAGAATTGGCAAGGAGCGGGTCCTGCATATTCATGAGGCTGGGCAAGGAGGTGAAGGTACAGGAGAAGGCAGAAAAGCAATATGAGGATAGAGTGGAATGTGGAGTGAGTTACCACGGTATCCTATTTTACTGCTGTTTGACGTAAAGCTCCTTTGCTTTTACACAACCACTGGAATTGAATTGAAGCAGTGCAGGGAATAAATAATGAATGTGTCTTTTACATGCTAACAGAGGAGAATCTGCACCTCGTCACAGAGATAATGTGCCCCTCTGTTCTCCCCCCAGTCTCCAGCCTGCGTTCCAGAAGTCAGTCAAGATCTTATCCAACAGACAGAGGAAAAACTCGAAAACAGCCCCTGCAAAGAGCTGTTCTCTCACTGTACAAAGTAAGTATAACTTGATATCCAAAGACCACACGGCTGCAGTCAGCAGCTTGTGAAGACTGTCAGGTAAAGAGAGAAATTTCGATTCGAAATCAGGGCATGTACCTTCAGCTTGCATTCATAATCTTAGAGGCATAACTGACAAGCAGTGAAGTCATTTCATCTCAACAAAATATAATAAATATTTCCATGCCATTATATACACTACACACAAGCACTTAGTGTTTCAGGTATTTGACAGAGCGTTCTAGCCAAGTGAACCAGCCATGGATTTCATGCTGCGTGAAAAGAGCTACAATGCTAATGTATCCAAAGAAAACATCTCTGTTTCAAAGTGAATAAAAATTAAGTGGCTATACAGTCCATTTAGACAGAGGAATGTGCAAACTTGCTCCGCACGGCTTTTCCAGAAAATTTTCAGCAGGAGAATGGGGCTTTTTTAATGCTTTCTGTCTGTGGAGTTCAAACGAATGTGCGTTATTTCACCCTTTGTCTGGGAAAAGGCTTATCAGGTTTTGTAGTGGCGAGGCGATTTGTACTATTATGTTCTAAAGCTCGAGGTATGCAATCTGCATTTGCAAATAGTGACCTGAGTATGTTCATGCCAGTGATCATAAACCAACAGAAATATGAAAAGGAGGGATCTTCGCAAGCTGGCCCATGTGGTTTCTGGCTGAGCACAGTTTGTTTTCCCTGGATGATGTAATGGGGATTTGTAAAATTCGCTCTGCTGTCATTCATTGTTTTGACTCATTTCATTGACCTTTTCTGTTTCCAGTTATTCTTTGCATTGGTAGGAGATGTGGGTTATTTCTGGCCTTCTCTTATAACATAAGTAGTTTACTTGCATTGGCCCAGTGTCCACGTTGAGATGCTAGCATAACTTGCACCAGTTGTGTGTGCCAGTCACAATGACAAAGGCAGAGCTGTGCTTGACATAGAAAACCCTGATGTCTGTTTCCATTTCTGAAATCGATTTGAAAGCTGACAGCTTACTGTAAAATGCACTTCGTTGTTGCCAAAGAGGGGAACTAAGAGCAAACAAGTGCTGAAAGGCAGCTATTGTTCTTTGAAATACGTGAAGCTTTTAATTAACTGAATGAAATGCGCGAGCGTTGAGCTCCACTTCATTCGGGCTCTTATTCACAGACAACCATTCCTTCTTCTGAAGCAAAACAGATAAACTAGCCAGTTTTGAGACTTTGTACATAAATATGCGGATTGTTTTAAGTGGACTGAAATGAGCTCAAAAGGAAGTTTTAAGAACTTGCTGTTAGTATTTACTAAATGTACAGAATAATGTTAATTTTGGAAGTGTTCACAGACAAAAAGGGAGCATGCACACAAATATGAAACTTAGTCCCGCTGGAGCAGGATTGGGGATGAATTTCAGACAAGTCGCTCTAGATAAGATCAGTGTGTAGAAGAGATCTGTGTATAACTGTACGTGCTGTTTTGACCTTCAGTATTTTGAGTTTTTTCTCCTGCCTTTCTCCAATTTCCCCAATAATTTGCAGTTTGAATTTGAAAATTTGTTAAAGCTCATTAAGGCTGGGTGGGTTTTTTTTGTTTTTATTTGTAAACTTGAATTTTCTTAAGAGAAATATCTCCTTAAGACACATCCTGTATGATTTATGTCCAATCAAAGCTAATGAAAACAACAGCAATTTGGCTTTTGAATATGGAATATTTGCAATATGACTTGCCTCTTCCAAATGTATGGTGCAAAAACTGTTATTAAAAAAAATTCAGGCAGGTGAGAAATTCCAAAAACAGAGGAATAGCGGTTCATAAATGGAGGGGAACTGAGCTGAGGAGATGCATTATTCTTCCTGAATTGTTTGCTCAAGTCTAGAACCACTCAAGGATGAGCCATATTTCTTCAGAGAGTATTTCATACTCCAGCAAAACCTAGAGAAGCATCTATATACACTGATGTATCGGCACCGCTGCCAGCAGGGACAGATAAAGTAGCCCCAGGAGTCCAAGTAAGAACCAAAACCACAGGTCAGCATCCTCCAGTGAGCAGCGTGACCAGCCCCACTCAGTTCAGCCTCTGTTTTCTTAGCTCTAAACCTTTGGCCTTCCTTAGGGAATGTCTGTTGGTCCCTGGCTGCTTGTTGCCTGTCATAAGTAACATATTTATTGGTAACATTTGCAGATTGTCCTTTCCATAAAGACTTTGCTGTCATAATGTGGGCCAGAAACAAATCCAGATCCCTATTCAGACTCTCTTTCCTCTGTTCTACTCTACGAGGCACATTGCTATTAGGAAAAACCCTTTGACTTTAATCACAGTTATCAGTTCTTCTGTATAGCAGGAGTTGAGACTGATTTTATTTTTTGCTCAAAATAATGCCCCTAATGTTCTCTCTTGAGCAAAAATGGGCTTCATCCAGAAATTTTCAACCCGAGTGTAAACATCAAAGTTTAGGAGCTCTGCTCCTGTGGGTGTTGTATTAAGACAGCCTTAGTTTACTAGGAAAAGCAAAGATACTTGTTGTCTAGTGCCTAGTGTCAGTCTTTGTAAAAATACATTTAAGCCAGTGGGAGAATCCTTGCTAATTTTCAGCAAGCATAACCAGTAACTATTACTATGCAGCTTGTATAAGCTTGTATATATGAAAAACACTAAGCATATCACCTTGTTCCTAGGTTGAAACCATGAGTGAAATAAAGTAGCATTTTAGTAGAAGTCAAATGTCCCTTCCTTTCAAGAAGTCTGGATTTTCTTCTCTTGTTTTGTTTCTCTTTTGCTCCAAGTTCAGGATTTTAAAATGCTTATATATCCTTTTCATCTGAGATAGATCTGTCCTTGACCACCTCAGTGGGGAACCATTCCAAGAATACCTGAACAGCATGTACTTTGACAGGTTTCTCCAGTGGAAGTGGTTGGAAAGGTAAGTGTCACAATTTTCTTTTTAAATAAAAATGAATACAAAATATACATGTCATTTCCCATGGAAAGCCTGTAGAATATAGTCTCAATCTAACAGCTGAGGTGGTACCTGTTTACTCCTTTTGCTTTCAAGGTAAATAGTTTGGCCTTCCTTCAGCATTACTAGTGTCTCCTCCCAGTATCTGCCATCTATGGCCTTCTCTGTGCAGCAATTCTCTACTTCTTTCCACTGTTGTCATTTGAAAAGATTCATTAAGACTCACTCCCCGTTTCCCTGAGCTATACTCCAGGAAAATTCTCCCAGAGAGGTCCAGGAAGGCTTTTCTAATTTTAGCATTTGCTCGCAGCTGTTCATTGTTAGAAGGTTCAAGAAGAGGTAATGGCTTTAGCCACAGGAAGATGCCACATAGAAAAGTCATTGTTGTGCTAGTGTTGGATTCAATTTAAACACAAACTGAGTCTCAAGATGTGATCATCCAACAAGCACAACTAGTGTCTGGGTTATGCATAGCGCTCCTTAATCCACCATCAGTGTGCTTACACTCATAAATACTCTTCAGCCCTTCCCCTCTCTCTCAAGGACACCGCTCTCTTGGAGGAGGTCCCTGGAGGTGTTTAAGACCAAGTTGAATGGGGCCCTGAGAAACCTGATCTAGAACTTGATCTAGCGGTTGGTAACCCTGCCTGCGGCAGGGGTCTTGGAACTTGATGATCCTTGAGGTTCCTTCCAACCCAAGCCATTCTACAATTCTCCTGCAAGCAGCTTGGGCACCTTCTTTGCCCAGTATGCTTATGCATGCCTGGTGAATAGGAAAAAACTTATAGTCCATAAAAAACAGGAATCCAAGCCTCTGCTGTGATCTAAGAAACCTTTGTGGCCAATTTCATTGTGGGCCCTGTCAGAGTGTGCTATTTGTGGCACAGCAAAAGGACACGTTGCGCTTGTTTACGACGTAGCCTCATGCATCTATACTGCTAAATGTAAGCTACACATCCAGTCTCTGGCTTTTATATTTGCAAACACTGTGCCCAGGCAAGACTGAAACAGATGCTGCTTGCAAGGGAAGCAAAGAATCAAAGAGAAATCCCTCCCAGAACACCAGGGAGCCTGTTTTGGCTTCTGAAGCTATAGTGTTCTGCCATTAAATGGTATTAAGTATAATATTAGGTATGTTTGAAATACGTTCAACATTTGCTTAGCTGAATATGGTGACTACTTGTCTAAACCAGTTATCACAATTATGAAAACACTGTAAAACAGACCAAAATGCAGCATGTAGGTCCTCACACTGTATTTATTGGCTAGACCTCTAAGGACACATTTAATAACCAAGCAGCCTTAGTGGGTATTAATTTGCAAGGAAGGGACCTTTGCCTCTTCCATGCTGGAGAGTGGTGTGGCAGATGAACACTGCTGGGTAACAGTGACCTTGAGTTGAGAGAAGCCCCAGTTTCCACAAATGGAATTAATTACGGCAGATCAGTTAGGGCCAGACCCTTGAGTGGTGTGTATAAGCATAAGGGCTCAGAGATTAAAGGAGCTGTGCCAGTTACTCTCCCTGGAAAGTTAAAAAGCCGCTGCACAAGAGGGAAGGGAAGTGGTGGGCAGAGGGGAGGGCCATTTCATGCCAAAACATGCTCCACATGCCATCTCCACTGAATCCAGAATTTACCCTTCCATTTCAATTGAAAAACATCAGATGATTCATCTCTAGCCAAGCTATTTCCTAGCCATTTTCTCATTAAGGATAAGGAATTTTCTCAAATGCTTTGAGGATTTTTTTTTCCATTATCCCAACAAATGTGAGAAGCTACTGGCCATGCCTATCCAGCTTAAGAAGCTGGGAGAACTGTTTTTTTAGGATTAGCAGAGAGATGTTAGTGATCTACTGCCCCACTGGAATCTGCTGGCTCAAACAGAGAAGTCACCCAGTCCATTTACTCCAGGGACATCGCTGCGCACGTAGTTATCACTGCTAATTGTTGCTTTTAACCCCAATGGCATTCTCAGTGTCTTCTTAGAAGCCTGAAAATAGCATCTGCTCCTCTTTTAGTTTTGTCCGTTTGCATGCTTTTCTTCACCTACTTATAAAAAAACATAAATGAAACAATTTGCTTTAATGTTTATTCTTTATTGTCATCAACCCCATCACTGCCACCGCTAGAACAGCCACGTTATCGTGCTCCCTCTGCCGGCTGGCTGCCCGCCAAAGGAAAACAAAGCTCCTGTGCGGTTCTGGTGAATATTCATATTGATTGCCAATGTAATTTTAAAATTTCAATGGTAGACTGGTGGACACAAAATCAGGTATCTCAGAATCCGGAGTACTTTCTCTGTCACACTGTAAAACTTTGGTGATAGCAAATGTGGTGGAAGTAAGATTTAGGGCTGCAGCCCTTTAGGTAGAGCAGAATTCTGAGGGAATCCTGTAAGGTCTTGTGGTGACTGTGTTTGTACAATTGCAGAGCACTGTGTTCTCAGAGAGACTTATTTAACCCTTAATTTGGCCTTTAAATTGCTACAGAATATACACACAATTTAAGTCACTGGAGGGGGGAAAAAAAGAGTCTGCTATTTTGCTTAAAAAATGGAACCGGGAGACTTTCTTGTCAGGTGAATGGTCTCAGCTAATCTGTTTCACATGCCCAAAAGGAAAGAGATGCTTTTCCTCCTTTTTTGCCCAGTGGTGTGGTCCCAAGAGGCAGGTAATTCCGGCTGGGCCGGAAGGGCTCCCAGCCCTGCTTCCTGCTCCTACCCCTCCTGTGAATGGGATCTGAATCCTCCACTCCAGTTCCCGGGATTGTTTTTTGCTTGTTTCGTATTGATTTCCTGTTTTGCTTAAGGTCAAGAAAACATAAGTATTTTCATGGTGATTGAATCTTGGATCTCGTTTTCTCAACTTGAAGAACAAGCAAAGTAATTAGATGTTAGCCCAGCACTACCCCTAAAAAATGCATCATGAGATGATCCGCGGAATTCATGTGTTGTTGCAAGCTCTCAGGCCTCGAAGCTGCTTAACAAAGGCCAAAGCTATATAATGGAGATTCAGAACCCTCCTCCGTCCTAAGATGCTAGCTGAAATTATACTGATGACTCACTAATGTGTTGTATTTTATTACAGCTTAATATGTTGGAATTGAAAAGTTCAAGCCATACGTAGCATTGAAGTAATGTAATTACCTAATTATATATTATATTATATTACATAATTACCTTGAAATAATTTGATTATATAATATTTATCTATTTTGCTTTTCAAAAGTATGCCCTGAAATAAATAAATCACAGAGAGTGCATTAAATGTAGTGTCTTTTTTTTGTTGTTTTGTTTTCCTTTTCTTCCAGGCAACCAGTAACGAAAAACACGTTTAGGCAGTACAGGGTGCTAGGGAAAGGCGGCTTTGGGGAGGTGAGTGGTTCTGAAAGTTTCTGTTCAGAGTGTTTCTTGCTTCTCAGGCACTGCAGTTACAGTATCTCAATGAGACAGAGGCTGATTTTCATTAATTGCTGATAGTTTTAGTTAACCTCTCCTGACACTGCAATCTCAAAAGAACACTCTTGAAAATTATTTTGTATTTGACTGTTGCATTCACATTAGAATTAGGGTCACACCCTTATTTGTACTTTACTAATGGCTTGAGGTCACTGCCTAGGCAGCAGAGTCCAAGGAGGCCGAGGCAGGCCTTTGCTGAGCAGATTACCATCTATGCAGACAAAAGGAGGTGGGATAGGAAGCAGGCGGAGGAAAGTGAAATAATTAAACCAATATTACACAGCAGGTTTGGAAACAGCAGTCAGTTCCTCAGCTGCCTCCTCCTAAGCCTTATTCACTGCACCACTATCTCTAACCTTAAAAGGACTAAATCAGATCAGATCAGATTGTGAGGAGCAAAGTGCAACCCAGAAAAAGTGTTATCTTTAACTTACCCAGCAACTGTTCTCTTTCATTCTCAGGTCTGCGCTTGCCAGGTTCGAGCAACAGGGAAGATGTACGCCTGCAAAAGATTAGAGAAGAAGAGAATAAAAAAGAGGAAAGGCGAATCCATGGCACTAAATGAAAAGCAGATTTTAGAGAAAGTCAATAGTCAGTTTGTAGTGAGTATTGAACTCTCTCTAGCTCAGCTCTGCGCTCACCTGCTGAGCTCAGTCTCTTGTTGAGTCTGATGCCTCTTCCAACTCCTCGTACAGACAAGGTGCTATGTTCTGTAGGGAGCCCATCCTCCCACATTTCACCTTAGCTGTGCTCCATGCACACTTCCAGAGTCTCACTTTTATCAGTGATCGGTGAGAAATGCACCAAACGATGTGCATGTTTCTACCATGTGATGCTCTTTACAGCCTTGACCTGCATCAGGCTGAGCTATTTTTGTCCTGCGTGATCACCTGAATTCCCAGTGTCTGGGAGAGAGGAGCTTGGAATAGACTGAAGGATATTCAGGCCAAGTAGATCTGAAGAGACTGGCAGCATCTAGCCAGAGACGTGGAGCTGGTCAGCACAACTTGGGGCTTTCCCGAGTTTGGCCAGTTCTTGTGTCTAAACACTTGCCTTAGATAAAAGAACTGCTGTTGTCTCAGCATCTGTTGTGTTCTTTTTACTTATTTTAGGAAACAGTGAATACAACAGATGGAAAGGTAATCATGTTCGCTTACCTCTGGCAGAAGCAAAGACAATGGCACGAATTTAAAAGTGATGTGTAAATTTTGGCTTGTTTGATCATTTCTGGGGCACCGCCAAAGCCTCACAGGGGTGATGGAGACCTTCCTGCCTCAGTCAGGTCTGCCACCATGGGACTGGGCCTTCTTGGGAACTTACTGAGAATGTGTTCTTTTTGACAGCTACCCAGCTGAACAGTGCAGCTGGAGGTGTAGCTTCCTGTGACTGTTAAGATTTCCGTTACCTGGAAGAATCTGAGCATTAAACTTGGGGGTTTCTGGCGATGAGTTGGCTGGATTCAACAGATTAATTCATGAAATCCTAACAGCTTATTTTTCTATACTTTCAAAATGTGTTTGTTATTATAATAAGGTCCATATCAATTTCAGGAAACACTTTTTTTTCCCTCTTTTCTAGTGAAAATTGTTAATGAAGAGTTAGTGGTTTCTTAGCAGCTAAATGAACTGTCACAGCTATCTTACAAATGTTTTTTTCTAGGTCAATTTAGCCTATGCCTATGAAACAAAGGATGCACTGTGTTTAGTTCTGACCATAATGAATGGAGGTGATCTGAAGTTTCATATCTACAACATGGGAAACCCAGGTTTTGAGGAGGAAAGAGCTTTGTTTTATGCTGCAGAGATTCTTTGTGGCTTAGAAGATCTTCACAGAGAAAACACAGTATACAGGTGAGCATTTTTTGTAGCCGTAGGAAAACTTTCCCAGGGAGAAAAGAAATGTGTGCATTCCCCTCTACCCACTGTGGTACAATGGAGTTTAGGTACCCCAGTGTTTTGACGAGATTTCTCAGAGCCATGTACAAATACAGTATGATCCAGCAGTAGTGAAAGCAAGCAGTTCCTTCACTGAATACATCGTGTCTAAATTATACAGATCTAACACAGAACTCCCCAAATCCTACGTCAGCATCCACTGAGACCTAAGAAAATTATGAAAGTTCTTTAAAAAGGATTGAATTAAGGAATTGAGTTTCTAGTTGGAATGAGATGGAGTTCATTCTGTTCAAGTCTCTGTTTTAATCTGTTAGATTATGTTGCATAAGGGCTGTGGTGCATCACATATGGAAAAAAACCTCTCCTAAGAGGGAGCATCTTAGGACATTTTAGGGTGAAGGGTGACTTCAGAGAGAGTTCTTGTGGCTCTACAGGGATGGTTTTCTTCAATCAGCAGTCACTGTAGTTGTAAGCACCATTTAATGTCTGTGTTTGCTGTCCTAGCTTGTGAAATCGTTACAGCTAGCATTCACAGCAGAAGAGGTACTGCAAACTGAGGAGAGAGCATCCAAGGACAATGATTAATAGATAATAACATGGGCTTGGGTTTTTTTTTTGAAAAACAAAGCCACACTTCAAATCATTGATATGCCCATGTATAATAAGCACTGTGCATATGCTTGTATATAGAGAAATTAGGATATTGTTCTATGGAGGATTTCTCTGAGAAGTTGCCACTCTGTTGCCTTGCTGTGACTCAGGTCTTGCTAGCTCGCATCAGGAGAGCAGACATAGACAATACGCTGATTTATTTGGCACTGTCCCAGAAGAAGATTTTTTCAAGGAACAAAATGGAATTAAGTGTTTAAAGTCAATTGAAAAAGACAGATCTTAACTGATGTGTCTGGCCTTCTTTAAATACACCTTACCACATTCAGAAAAGTTTTAGGAAGTACTATAGTTCTTCTTTTAAAACAAACAAAAACCAACGTAAATCACAGCCATACCTTACTGATGAAAAGGACAGATGCATTCATAACGTGACTGGGAAAACACCATGCTAATGCCACTTTCTGAAAAACAAAATTATATCTGGTCCACTAAAATAGTATGGGGTTTGAGAGAAATGGCATCCTACCTCCTTAAGCAGTTGTTTCACATTACTCTTAAAAGAGCTGCAAGTTCACACTTCAGATGGCACATTCATTTTGGTGATTAATGATAGATATCTTTGTAGGTGGCATTTCCTGGTAGTATTTCAGGAGCATCTGCAGAGACCCCTAATTTGTAATACTGAAAAGTGTTTTGGGACCTGTGAGAAGTGCTATATAGGTCAAAAATATTTAGAAACTACATGCTACAGCTTTCTCAAGGTGAATAATTCATAGCAAAACACTTATTCCTCAAACTTAATTTCATTTTCTGTGAACAAAATGCTTCTGAGTAAATCACAGCATTCCAAAATAACCTCCCCATCTCCTGGACCAGTGACACACACTGTGCATGTGACCCGAGAGAACAACCAGCCCTGGTTTCAGGATCAGAGTCAGATAAAAAATCAGAATTCCCTTGCCAAACAAGGAGCTCTCATTACATTTCTCAACTGCATCATGTTAGTAAAGGTCAATGGGTTGACTTTTCATGGAAAGCAGACAAGAAAACCTTCTGGTTCTCCTCGAATTATTTATATATAACTATATATACTATAGCGGTGCCTGCAAGCTCCGATCTGCACCAAGATCATATTGTCCTAGCATTACACAAATACACAGCAAAGCCTTGTCCACCATGATTAATTGTATTGTTTATGCTGTCCTGCAGAGCAGAACAACGGACCCTAGCCTTTCCACACGGGCACAGTGCCAGCAGTTTGTGTTTCAGTATGTTTAGGCAAGGCTAGCTTAGGTTTCTAAAGCTGTACCATTGGGAAGTATCCTTACACGTAACTGTATCCACAAAGGAGTTTTAATTCTTCTAGACATTTCAGTACAAAAATCACATTCCTCCTTGACACTTTCAAGAGTTAGCCGCGCTAAGGGAACTGTCCTTGATCCTGAAGAACTGGAGTTCTGAAAACAGAAATTACAACTGATGTCTTGAGGAAAGGAGGGATTGCCTTAACTGCCCTAAATCACAAAGGACTGTAAAAGCTGCACTGCTGTTCGCAGAGTCTTCATGGAGTCTCTCATTTTCTCAATCAAAGAAAACATCTTTTTTCAACTAGCATGCAGCATTCTTTTCATTTAGCTACAGCTTTAGGTGGGACTAATAACTGCTGGAGTGGGAGATGAAGTAACTAATGAAGTCTAAGTTCTTCAAGAAAATAGTTCTGAAGGGTTTCAGAATACATTTTAGAAAGTAACTGGGAAATGCCCTTGTCCGTGTTGCTTCACTACTGGAAAACTGCTGACAGGCAAGGAAAGCCCACGGCGATCTGTTAAACAAAATGACAGATTCTCCTCCGCATTCAGCTGCCCTTCACATATTTCAGTATTGTTTACTTGGCAAGTAAGCTTGGTACCATTGGGCACCTAGTGAAGTTTATCTTGAGAGGTCAAGAGGGTCTGAAGCTAGCAAGAAGAGGAAACCGTTCACAGCATTCTGTGTTCTCGCTTGAAAAAATAAATAAGATCAAGATCAGTTTTGAAATGCCACTTTCAGCATTATCAAAACTATCAAACAGCCCTCTCCATTAGAGGAAAACTCAAGGCACTGAAGCAGCACAGCTTGAAAGGCAGGGAGGACTCCTGCCCAGCCTCCGTGCATCGCACAGCTCTCCTGTTGCGCGGGTTTCTCTTGCACACCCGCCTCTCTTTGCTCTTTGAAAAGAAATGCGTCTTGCTGGGAAGCTAAGAGAATCAAGCTGCTTCACAAATGCAAGGAGGCCTTAAAAAAATACGAGACCAAGCACTTCTTGGATTTGGACCAGGCTAATACTGGTAGGAGTCAATCATGTAAAAGACAGGGCGGAAAGTTGTGAATTGCAGCAGCGTGCTTCTCCATGCCTTACCCAGACATGCCGGTGCCTTCTTCAAACTCCTCCAGTTCCCAGCTGTGCTTCAACCCTGCCATGCCTCAGTCGGAGCATGGGGAGCAGTTGCAGGGTTCCTACTTCAGAAGTGGCCCCTTGCTTCCAGGAGTGGCAGAGATGGAGCATGACTGGCATGGACAGTGTCTAGAAGTAGCACCAGGTGGAATGAGCTCAGTGCAGGCAAAGCCTTTGGAAGAATGACCTGCCAAGGCTCTGCTACACATATGAAAATAGAGGTTTTTTTCAGAAGTTCTTAACTTGGCTGCATTTGGGATTTTTTTTTTCCACAGGAGCAGTAAAAGGCACATCTTTGACATCAGAGTGACCACCTTGCCAGTTTTCATGGCTCTGCTCCAAACCACAAAGGCACCAGAGTTTCACAAATGTTTGCAAGAAGAATTTTGATCTGGGCACAGCACTCCCCTCTACCCCTCATTTTCCAAACTGGCTGAAACTATTATACATGTGCACAAGTGTATGTACACACATTCACGTAGTTGGCCTGAGTCAGATGCCAGGCACAGAAAATTTAGTCCAACAGATCGCTATTTCCATTTTCATGAGCAAATATTTTAAAATATTTAATACTTTTAACAAAAAGATTTTATAGAATGAATTGTTGCAGTGATTTAACAACATGCAGGACTTCAAGGCTTGGTTTACAGGGTTTACTGGTCTAGATGGATGACTCCATTATAGTGGATTGCAGACTAAAAGCCTGGCTTAGTGGAAAAATGTAACTCCAGCTTGGAAAAAGACATATGGTTTCAGTCTATCTGCGAAGTGAATTGAAGAAAGTTGTATTGGTTTCATGAGTTCCTTACTGTTTGAGTTGACACTCAACTGGTTTATTACTAGTCATAAATGCACTCACACACTGTTGTATGCTTATGTTATCAAAACCAGCTTCATCCGAATAACTGCTATCTTTCATTTTCAGAGATTTGAAGCCAGAAAATATCCTGCTAGATGATTATGGTAAGTATCAGAGGTTTACAGAGATTCTTTCACAATAAAATAGATTAAGTGAGTTTTAGGATACATACTGCACAGAGATAAATAATGCTCTGAAGTAAATAAGAGGCTCAGCATATACTAATACTGCGTCTTGGGGTGGGCAGAGTGCTAGGTCTCCCTGCTCGGGTGGAGCGAGGCAGCCGTGCTGCACAGCAGGGTGTGTTCTAGAGAGCCTGACTTTGCTGGTAGTGTCTGCCTTTTTTCCATTCTTTTTCCATCCTTATTGTTACAAGGCTAACATAACACAAACGACACTGATTTCTAAGTCTATGCTCCCTGCTCCATTTCAAAAGTACTTTCATCCTTTACTGGGCCAACTCTCAATGTACGCAAAGCCAGGTATCCATTTGTTGCTGAGGGCGGTGATAATCAGATATTTTGCTGAATTATAGACCAGATGTAGCCTCTTTAGCCATCAAAGAGTTTCAGAACTGTGTCAGCCCATCCATCCGCTGTGATCAGTTCAAGATACTTCCCTGCAGTGTGCTACTCATTGTCTTTTTCTGGCTTGTTTTAAAGTATATAACGCAATCCACTCCAGTCCATAGCCTCACTGTTAAAATTTCACTGCATTATATCACACTCAGTAATTCCTCTTTTTTTTTAATCAATGAAACTGCTCCAATTTTTGTATGTTCATTTCTTAAAATCTCTTAACAGTAAATTGCAAGAGTATTGTAATGATGACAACAGTTGTGTTTTTGAGCTAATTTGGAGTCATATTATTATATCTGCTTTTGTGTTGTTTTGTTTTGTTTCTCCCTTACAGGCCATATTAGAATATCAGATTTGGGTCTAGCTGTTAAAATCCCCGAGGGTGAATCAATCCGTGGAAGGGTAGGAACAGTAGGGTATATGGGTAAGTCTTCAGTAGCTCATCCTCTTGACATTCTGCTGAGATTACTTGAACTTTGTAGATCTTCCTGCCATGGAGGCTTAAGCGTTCAACTGAGTCCAGTTCCCTGCAGCAAGCCTCCAAAAATATTCTAGAGGAAATCAGGAGTCGGGAAGAAGCTGGAGCACAGCAGCTCTTAAAGAGATGGTCTATCTTCCTAAACCAGCAAGGAAAATAAAAAGAACAGACAACAACAGGGATTCTAATGTTTTTAGCATATATTTATTTTAGTAGTGGTATGTGCTTAAAAGAAAGAAAATGTTTCTTGCTCGATGCTAATTTGCATGGTAGTTAAAATGTGTATGTTTATGATGAAGTTGGTAAATTCACACGTATTGCTGTTTGGGCAGGAGAGGCTACACAAAAGAAGAGTAAAGAATTGTACATTAATTAAAAAAAAACAAACAAAAAAAACACTCCCTAATTGAACTTGATCTGTTTTTGAAAACGAGTGTAATTATTTTCATGCATTCTCTGGGTGAGCATACTTTGTGGAATAAAATTTGCCTATGTTTATTTGACTAAATAGAAACTAACTGATATGAGTCACAATTATATCATATCAAGACTTTAATGAAAGCAAGCATATCAGCTGTCATTTCTACGTTTTGTTATCTGAGTGTGAGCCTGTGTACACAGTAAGACTCTGCCCGTGAGCACTCGTGTATGTGTGTTTGTAACTATGCACAGAAGGTGAGGACAGCTGCAAGGAAGTGACTGTATGCCCAAGACACACTGGATGTTTGCAACACAAAATAAAAGTTATTTGTTTTTAAAAGGGGGGAACGATAAGTTATAAATTGAGTGAAAAGACAGAATTTGCTTTTGGATAAATGTCACTGTCGTTTACAGGATGTGTGCTTGTATGTCATTTCTTTCCTAAATGGATAAGCCTGGAAACACTCTTAAGATTGACTCCCCCCCTACCCCCCCTTTTTTTTAAATTCGTCTGACTTGATAGAGAACTCAGAAGAGAGCATGAACATGGCATGTGGCATGACATGCTGAGAACAGAACGTGGCATGTAACGTGCTGCATTTTCTGTAATTCAGTCAATAGAAATCATGAGGTATTTTAATATTCTACCTACTGTTCTCTCTTCCTGCCAATATCAAACATTGTCATAAGAGACATCTTTCTCTTCCACAGCTCCAGAAGTGTTGAACAACCAGAGATATACACTCAGCCCCGACTACTGGGGACTGGGCTGTCTCATTTATGAAATGATTGCTGGGCAATCACCATTTCGAGGAAGGAAAGAGAAGGTGAAGAGGGAAGAAGTGGACAGAAGAGTTCTGGAGACAGAGGAGGTGTACTCCCATAAGTTTTCTGAGGAGGCCAAGTCCATCTGTAAAATGGTAAGGGTCTTAAAAAGCACAGCACGGTGGCTTCGTTAGGAAGCTGTATCTGACATAGTCTCAGAAGTGATGTGGTACCGGAGAGGGGCTGCAGAGACAAGCAATAACCAAGCTCATCTGTTGATGGGATGACTGCATTCTTTATTCATTCAGATTGTGTTTATTTGGGATTACTTCCCCATTAGATTCATCACGGTCATCTTGAGTCCTCCCCAGAGTTTTATGGCCAAGGGAGCGGTATCTATTCTCACGAGACTTTGAACGTTAGTTTGTAGTCAAGAATGCAGTTCTGTGTTTTATAACCTTGCAGAAAAAATAAAAAGGACTTGATGATGCAAGACTTTGTGTCTTCTGCAAGGGACTGAAAACCCCATGCTTCCATTGTGTTCGGTGAAAGCTGGGGGTAAGCAGGACAAAGATTATGCAATGAAATTATTGTGACACTCAAATGTTGTCCCACCCCATCTCACTAACTTTGTTAGCAGCTTTTCCCCCAGGGTGCCAAAGCATCCAGCTTTTTTTAATACTGTTGAGCTGTCCTTTAAAATGTTTTCTCACCCTTTCAGCTGGGAGTCATTTTCATAGCACAATAGCCACGTCTGACAATGGAAATCCTCAAACCCTCTGAGAAATCTCAAAGCTGTGTCTGAATTTATCAATGTCTTGTCGACATCCATCTTTAGAAGGCTGAATTGTAACTTGGAAAGGGATGTGGCCTTATTCTTGATTTGTTTGTTGAAGAGTGAAGTCTCCTTTGGAGACAGTGACATATCTATGTAAACTGGTTGAGAAAGAATGAAGGGAAAGAAAGATCAACAAATAGGTAGTGAGAGTCGCAGCAATATCTTGTGCAATAGGCAAGCAAACAACATATCAACAACATTCTGGTTGGCTGGCTTCATGAAAAGACACTGAATTCTCCTTGCAAAGCAATAATGGTAGCACTGCCAAGTATTATGTGCCTGGAAGTCATTAACTCACAGTGCACCAGCACATTGCTGAATCCCCAGGACAGCAATCAACTGACATCACTCTTGATAGATACTTCAGGCCATACGCTGCCCTTAACCCACAATTCAGAGCCTCCAGTGAAGTCAGAGTGAAAGTTCTAGGACAGCCACAGGATCACGCGGACCATTTCACACGCTCAAAAAGTCTGCCATCTTTTCTTTAGCAGCACCTCAGCTCATACTAGGTGAAGAACAGAATCTGCTGGAGTGGCAGAGAGTTCGTGCATTTCCAAGTATTAGCATGAAATGAAAATGCCATGAGGAAAAATTTGATAATCACATCTCTTGTTCTGTAGTTAGTTTCAGGCATGAGGCATAGTAGAATAAAAATATATTTTGCAGAGAAATGATCAAGTTGATAAGAACTTAAAAGGTGAGAATTCAATGTAGCATTGATGGGAAGGTGCTAAAAATGACTTACCGCTCCCAGGAGAATAGACAATGAAAGTCAGTACATTAGAGTGGTCATTTTCATCTTCACGACATAGAACAAACCCATGATTTCAGGGAACCTCAAAAAATCATCTATTTCATTCCCTTTCCTCAGGGAGGCATGAACTGTACATAAATCACTCCTGACATCTTGGTCATTGCTGCTTCACTGTTCAATCCCGTCGTGTTTCTTTAGGTAGTTTGTGCAAACTCTTAATGAATCCAAAGATAATGCTGTTCTTTGTGAGTATTAATGGATTACAGTTGCTGTCTTAAGAATGGAAGAGCCTTACTTCTGACACTGAGCATGATGGAACATGAGGTTTTCCATCCAAAAGTCATTTCGTTTAAGTGATTCTTAAACAATCCATGATTCAAATATATTTTCTCAAATTCTTTTTGCTCTTTATATTGAAAACCACAATTTTGTTACTTTGTATCAGCAACTTATCAAAGGAAAAAAAAGCCATAATTAAGTTTCCATTATACCTGCAAAATGAAGCGTAAAGTTGTAGTACAAAAATCGAACCTTGGATGTCACAAAGATCCAAAATAAAAGGCTTCCTTATAGTGGACTTTTCAGGCCAAGAGTGAGGAACATGTTTTCCACCATGTCTCCAGATCTTCTCTTCAGAGCTTACTCTATGGTCTGATAGCATTAACCATGAGGAAATATACTGTCTTCATTCGTTCGCTCATGAAAACCCTTGAGTGTCACCTCACGTCAACCTTCCCCTCCTGGACTTTTATGCCCTCCACATTTTTGCAGGCACATATCATAGCTTCCATTAATCATCATCCATCCAATATTTCCATATTTCATTTTCTAAGACATTTCCCATAAATCAGCCCTCATTTTGGACTGAAATAGAGATGAATAATAAATAATTAGGAACAGGGGCAGCGTATTTTCTGGGAAGCTCCCCAACCCATAGTTCCCATATAACATAACTGCTTCATGTTTTGTTTTTTTGGGTTTTTTCCTCTGAAAAAATCCAGTCTTTCTAGGAAATGCTCCCTGTTTGTCATTGTTATGACTTGTACTCACTGATGTACATGCATGTTTCCCCTGACAAGTGCAGTCTTGCATCCAAGGATGTGACTTGAAGCACATTCAAGTCAACAGTATTGGATGGCCCATATTGCTCTGCCTTTCTCACTCTGACCGCGTCCTGTTTGTCTACATTTCCCGCAGACTAGCTTTTCTCTTTTTTTCTTACTCCTACAGTTCCTCCTTTATTCCACAAAAGGGATCTCTGAATGGTGCAAAGAAACCAGAGTCAGACTGTTCTCAGTGGTGCCCAGTGACAGGACGAGAGGCAGTGGGCACAAACTGAAATACAGGAGGCTCCCTCTGAACATCAAGAAATGCTTTATCTCTGTGGAGTAGTCAAATACTGGAGCAGGTTGCCAAAAGGGGCTGTGGAGTCTTCATATTTGAAGACAGCCAACACTGGACATGGTCTTGCACCTGCTCCTAGGGACTCTGAGAAGGACCAGAGTTGGACTAGACAACGTCCAGAGGTCCCTTAAAAACCTCAGCAGTCTTGTAATTCCGCTTCCTTCCTGAAGTGCCTCCCCAACCAACTGAAAGATGATGGATTCTTTTCTTCATAAAAACAATCTCTTCTATTCTTCGCACACCACCAGAAACGCTGTTATTGAACTGCAACGACGACTGTCCGCTTTCATCCCTCCTCTCTCCTTTTGTCCCTGTAAACCAACTTATCCACACATTTTTACACTTTAAAGTTTATTACTGTTGCCTGAGAATAATTCTTGGCAGAATAACTCTAATAACTCTCATTCTTCAAATGATTATTATTGGTATTGCAAAAATGATAGTAATGATTAATAAATCTATTGTAAGCCTTTGCAATAAGCTTTCCTATCGCTCATGCCTGAGGGAGTTTTGACTCCTCTTTTACACTGGGCTACATTGGGCTATGATTCTTCTTGGCCTCCTTTTATTGTTAATGTATTTGTAAAAATACCTTTTGTTATCTTTTGCAACAGTGGCGAGATTAAGTTCTAATTTTCTCACTGCCCATCCTAGCAACATCCTTGCACTCTTCTCAGGCCCTTCTTCAGGCTCTTTCTTCCAAAGGTGGGAAATTCTTTTTTTCCCAGTCTCCGCAAAAGCTTCCTGTTTAGTCAGGCTGGTCTTCTTCCACACTGGCTCATTTTAGCACACGTGGGGACGACCTACTCCTGCACCTTTAAGAGTCCTTTCTTCAGGAATCTTCCTGGACACCTTTGCCCCTCAGGACTGTCTCCTAAGGGACTCTCCAAACCAATTTCCTAAACAGCCCAAAGTCTGCCTTCTGGAAGTCCGAGGTAGCAGTTTTGCTGACCCCCCCTCCTGACTTCGCCAGGAATAGAGAGCTCTATCATTCCGTGGGTGCTATGCCTAAGATGGTTTCTGACCACTGTGTCTCCCACCAGTCCTTCTCTGTAAACAGCAGGTCTACAGAGAGCCTCCCCTGGTAGGCTCTCTTACTAGCTGTGCCAGGAAGTTATCTTCCTCATACACCAGGAACCTCCTAGACTGATTCCTCCCCAGACCAAAGCTACTCAGGACTGTTCTTTGAAAGACCTATTCTAGTCAAGCTTTGTCTGAAGTCTGGACTAAATCCTTATTTATCTATATCCAGTGCCATCTGGAGTCTTTATTACCAGGATATAAAGCTCTGCCGCTTGATATCAACTTCATGCATGATTGGATGACCTAAGCCATCTTCAGATCTGCAGCACTGTGAATTCTCCATAGGCTGTGGCTGTAAAATTACACTGAAACTGTGTTTGATTGGATCACTGCATTGACAACCTAGGAGGGCTCATCATCAGACTGATGTAGTTGCTTTTATTCTGCTCTCTTCATTTTAAATACATCCTTTGAAAATGAATTTAAAAAAAAAACATCCTGTAGAGATGACTCAAAACATACAACTGCCATCTCCATTTTCTTTCCCTGCAGAGATTCCCAAATGGGATGCATATTTCAGGCTCACACGCAGGTTTACAATTACAGAATGCTCCTGGAGCTGCAGGAAGTGTTACAAGATGCATTATTCTTTGGAGAAAGGAAGGGTATTTCCTTCTGAAAGACACTGCAGTCTATCCTATCTCCTAGCATCCACAAGAAGCATCTAAGTTTCATTTGTTGCCATTTCTAGAGCTGGCTTCCTCTACAGCTTACCAAAATCCCTGAGTTTCTTATTTTCTCTCTGTTGTGCCTCTCCAGGAGCACTCCTCAACACGCAAGCAGCTGCTTCCCTGCAGCTGAGCTTCACACAGGAGTCCTCTCCTTTCTGTTATGTTTCTATCTCAGTCTGTTCCCAGCAGCCTGTTCACTTTTGTGTATTTTTGCCCACAGTGGCCAGCCACCCATGACCAACTGCATTCATTCTCTAGAGACTTCCTTCTTGCATCAAAGGTTACCGAATGCTCCCATCACAGAGGAGCCTGGGACCTCCCAAGCAGCCTTTTCCAGTCCTCAACCATTCTGTCCTCTGACCACACACGCCAAACAACTTCTAGCATTTACAGCCTGACAAGGGTAAATTCCCAGATTAACTCAGTCATCCCACCTAGTTCAGAGGCAGAACATCTACTGGCTGCACAGCCAGCTAGTAACCCCCTTTCTTCCCTTCTCAGATGACTTTTAGAGAAGAAACTGCAGAGATCTCTTTTATCACCTACGGACCAAACCTGTCCCTTCATGCTGCAACCTGCTCCTCAGCAACACTGTTCCTGAGAGTTTCAAACTAAAATTTCCAGAAGAATTATAGCAGTGGGTAGTAAAAATGGTCCTTTTACCTTCAGATTCTTCTTTCCACCTGTCAGGAAAGTTCTCCCTGCATGAAAATTAAAAGAACTTACATCTCCACTACTCTGCTACAGTAGAACAAACCCTACTTCAACTGGAAATTCCAAAGCAATATTTAGATTAAATCCAGAAACCAGTTAGAATTCAGAAAAAATGAAAACTTGCCTGAAGACCATGAGAACTCACAGTCTCATACAAGCTCCAGAGAAGTGCCCTGATATCTTTCCATATAAGCTGGATGAATATGTTGCTGTTTCACATGAATCTATGTGCTCAGAGGACAGCAAGTCACGGAGGGTTTTCTTCAAATCTTTCTCCATCTCTGTGGTCCAGACAGTCTTGATGACAGTCTTAGTGCCTATCACTTGGGACTGGTGCAGCACTAGAGGCAGAGGAAACTGTAAGAAAAAAGGGATGCTGGTATTTGCAGGCTGGAAGCTGCTCAGGTGGCCACAATTACAGGCTTTCTCACCATCCCTCAGTCCTTACAGTCTTCACTGGTTATTGCTGCTGCTACTGCTGAAGCAGATAGAGCTGAGCAGAACACTCTTTTTTTCAAGTGTCCTACCCTGTCCCACCCACCTCTTCTAGGAGCTTAGTCTCTGCCATTTACAGCTTGCTCAGGAGTGAATGGAGAATGCTCTGTGCATGGGGCACATTCAGATTGCTGAAGCCATTTGCTGTCTCAGGCTGAAAATACAAAAAATGTAGAACTGAGAAGGCTGTGGAAGTCAGATAAGAAAACCACTGATGCACAGGTGATAGTAGAGCATTCAGAGAAGTCTAAGGAGCTGTGATCCTGTAAACCAGTGATAAACCTAGTTCTAGCCAGGAAGACTTTGCGAGCTCCCATTAGCAACAAACAATCCTTTCAAGGCTTCTCCTCATTGAGACGACCAAAGCTTGAAAGCCTACAGTCAACATCTCTGGACAACCTTGCCTTAAGCAGGGAAGCTGCCTGGTTCCCAACCAGGAGGAAAACAGGGCTGATTTTCTACCTGATCTCCTAAAATGCTGCTGCTTCTCTTCGGCCCTCCCAGAGCCATTTGCCTCTTGCTCTCTAAGTCAGCCTCTGCCAGGAGCTGCAAGGCACAGCTCTGACTGCCCTGGCTTTCAAACACAAGGAGTAGTAAGAGCACCAGTAGGACTCCCAAGGGCTCGGTACCATGGCAGTCTCAGATGCTTGGGAAACCCAAACCACTCCTCTGATGTGCATGGCAGCAGAGTCTCCCTTGGGCAAGCAACACCGGGGAGTTTTGCTAATCATTTCAGTGAGATCTGTCTGCACGAGCCATCTGGGGAAAGCGCAAGGGAAGACTGCTACACCACAGCTCTAGCGTTGGAGCAGGAAAGCAGGATACGGGAGAAGACGCAAAACGCAAACCTTTCTTTCCCCGGGGCACCCAGGTACAAGAACCCCCTGCCCGGCAGAACAGCCCCCAGCACAGATCCCAGCCCCTTCGCCCATCGGGACTTGTCTGCGGGGCACCGGAAGGCCTCGCCGCCCGCGACCGTGCTCCGCCGCGCTGTTCTTTCCTCTGCTGCCCCCCGGCGGCCGCCGGCCCTCCCGGCAGCCGCGCTGCACTCCGCCGGGGCCGCGGCGGCCCTGTTGCTCTTGCCCCTCAACCCTCCCTTCCCCGCCGGTGGTAGGGAAGTGGTGGGCCCGGAGGCCGCCCTACAGCCTTGGGTTCACGCCTCGGCCCCTAGCGCCAGCAGTCGTTTAGAAGTCGGAGTATCAAGAGCTGAGCAGCGTGTGCGTACCTGTCAGCCTGGCTGCGTGCCTGTCTCCAGGAGACACCCCTCTCATGGGAATGGACTGGTGTTTTCATTTTCACACACATGGATTTAGTCTTTCCCCCGCAGTGGAGACTCCAGCAGAACTAATCTAAAAGCTTTTGTAAACACAACTGTCTTCAATATGCACATAGTTTTCTATTGCACAAAGGCTCAAGTTATGGATCTCTTTAACAGGCAGTTGGAATCTCCGGGCAGATTACAGTGAGCTCTGAGTTATGCTTCTCCGCTGCCGTGAGGGGAGTAGCATGCAGACTTCCTTGAAGATGAATGGAAGGAATAAGCGGAAACAAATTTGTTAACCTTCCCTTTTCAGTGCATTGCCTTCAGTCAGTGGTACACTGAGAAATGTCCTTGTCACAAGCAATCATCTTTTTGCAGCAGTCATCTGCATGCTGAGCTCTGCCCCCTCTTCAGCTGTTAGACACGCTCTCTTAAGATGCTGATTTAGCCTGCTTGATTCTATACGCATGATATAAAAGAAGAGGCATTCTGCTGAAGAACTGGCTGCATACTCTGTCTCCTTATCCACCAGCTAGTATGTGCCAGAAGTGTTCTACCACTTCACAGTTTTCTTGCAGTTAAATGACTGCATCCATACAAGGTCCTCCAGGATCTGCCACCCCTGTGTTTGTGCATATGGACCTGCTTATCTTACACACCGAGGCGGCTGAGTTTGGTCAGTCTTCTTTGCTCCATTACAAGTACCCAGGAAGTAGGCAGGACTTGGTGTAGCAGGAATTGGTGGTGCACTGCCCTTCTCTGAAAGCAAACAAAGCTGACCTGAGGGTGGTTACTAGCATTGGTGCACTGAGCCATCTTCTGGGTGCAGCCATGTCGTGCCGTGGACAAAACACCCCTTGGCTTCAGCAGCGATGGGCCCATGAGGACATACTAGAGTATTCTGCAGTGAATGGAGGAGAATATAATTTGGTAGTGAAGTAACACAGCCTGAGCAACGCAGGAAAATTATTCTTATAGGAGTGCAATGAAAAAAAAAAAAAAACCACAGAGAAAAAGCACGAGACTTACGAATATATATCTATATATGTTATGAGAGTATGTCAGACCTTGTCTAGAAAGTGTTTGCTGAAAGTAAGTGGAAGAAGCAATCTCTACTTTGACTGCAAACACTTTACAGCAGGTAATTTTCAAAGGGTTGGACCAGCACCTGGAACAGCGGTATCCTAATCCATTTAAGTTTGGCCATTAAATAGCAGCAATTACAATTCCCCTCTGCGCTTCCCTCTGGGCATTTTCAAAAATGATTGCAGATTTAAATATTATTGAGGAGCTCTTGCTATTCTAACATTTTTCCCCATCTTCTTGGCACATTTCAGCTCCTCACCAAAGATGTGAAGCAGCGGCTGGGCTGCCAAGGGGAAGGTGCCACAGAAGTGAAGAGGCACCCCTTCTTCAAAAGCATGAATTTCAAGCGGTTAGAAGCAGGAATGCTGGATCCTCCCTTTGTCCCTGATGTAAGTACGACAGGGGGAACACCCACTGGCCTAGTTCAAGAGATTTGTTTCTAAAACTCCTCTTTCTAAGAAATGTCATCACTGTATCTGTGGGTACCAGACCTAGGAAGATGTGGTAAGCAATAGGGCTGGAATGGGGCGGCTGGGAAGAAGAGGAGAGCTGCTCCATAGACATGGGTGCATGTGTGGTGCTTGGGTCCCTATGAAGGGTGTTAACCTGGGGCTTGCTTCATTCCTGCTAACTTTACAGTCCTCCTGTATGATGCTGGAGGCACCACTTGTTGTATTCATGCCTCAGTTCCCGAACTTTAAACTTGGAACTTTTGTGTTCCCTTGTCCTTAGTAGTAGTGTGAGAATGAATATGCTCAGGACCAGACTGTGCAAGGAAAACTCACCAGTGAAAGCCATATGAGTACATACAGGTATATAGATACATATGCGAAGGTGAGACCAGAATTACAAAGTCCAAAGCTCTAAAGAGCTGAGGAATGGACTGGATTCTTATAAAAAAAATACATTTGTTACAAAAAGTCTGAAGCAGGTTCAGATATCAAGTGTCGCCTCAGTGCTTGGACCTGAGATAGTGTTCTGAACTTGCTGGTGTTCATGGGGAGTAGAACCCAAGACTGAGTCCTTACTCAGGTTTATGTACCAGTCTCACACATACTGGAAGTCTTTGTTGCATTGGCATTAAGAAAACTTTTTCCACCCTTTTGTGGTATAGCTCTCTATCCCAGTGCCCAGAGTTATCTGATTATTTTCCTCCTGCAGGGCTCCTTCTGGCTAGGCCTCCTGTCCTTAAAGTTCCCATATGGTTCTAAGTAAACACTGCCATTTTAACATATTAAGGAAAGTAACATCTTGGCAGCTCTCATTCACATTGCTGCAAACTCAACCAAACCAAAGTGGTTTAAAAGCTACAAAAGTTTACTTTAGCTGCTCTGGTTTTGCTTTACATTTTACTATGTGGCCTAGTTATTCCTGCCAATTAGCCCATGGTGTTACGACCTGCTTTAGTGGGAAGAAATAGGAGACAAGCTACTATTTCTTTCTGATGTAGAAAATTAGAAAATTCTGGGCTGAAATTTGGGATTCGTCAGAGTGTATTAAAAGCTTAACTGTGGCATGTAAGGCCCAGAAGGCACCTCTTGTAGACATATTTGCTGAAGCCGGGGCACATAAATTTTTATGGCTTTTTATTGGGAACTCAAGAGCTGGCCCTAATTTAAATTATTTGGCACTTCATCCATAGATTTCCAGGTCTTTACTGAAGTCAGCTGAATCGCCCAAAGCTACATAGCCAATGGCAGAGGTTGCAATCCAACCTATATTTCTCCATCCTCCTCTAGACTTCTCTGTCTCCACAAAAATGCTGTGGATTGCAGTCATCAGAAATGCAGAGGGATGCAGCCTCCAGCAGATAGGACTTTCGTCAGGAGTTAGTTTGATTTATTTGGTCACAGGGCTCAGCTCTAGATAAAACACTGCACAGTCAGCCCGCTGGTCTTGCAGTCACTGTACCCTGTGCTGGCAGTACAATTCAACCTGTGCTTGATTTTGGTGGGTTGGGCTAGTCCCTCAAACCACCCCTCAATGATTCCTGTGCATCAAAGAGTAGCTCTGTGTTGCTAATGGGAGCTCTCTAAGCACACAAATGATCACACTATGTCAGGTAGCTAGTGATGACTTTTTCTGTTTTCTATGGCTGGCTGATGGAATATAAGCAAAAAGAGCATCACTGCAAAGTGTCCTGCCTTTAATCCCAGAAAATTAAGTAGTTTAAAAAGGCGAAGCCATTTGACTATTTATTTGAAGAAATGCAGCCAAGTTAAAAGAGTTAATAGAGGTGATTCTGGACAGCTTCCAGCAGCTGAACTATTAATAAAAACAATGGAAAAATGCCAAACCTCTTCTGTTTTATTTAGCAGCTAGAATACATTCCTTTAAATTTTTAAACTGCAAAACCTGCAGCTATCTGAGCAGAACACTTCTATTTGAGGTCCCTTTTCAGAGCTGGCTCCAGTATGTCACTCAGTATTCTGGTTTTCTGTTGTTCCTTCTCTAAAAGAAAATACTGAAGGATTTGATTTTATTTTCTTGCACTTTCTGTCCTTTTCCTCTCACCTCTTTGCCATATGCTGTATGGATGACTAAAACCCACTTTGGCTGCACTGATGCTTTAAGGACTTCAAAGTGGGACTTTTAACATGCTTAAAGCAAATTCAGCCTTTGATGATAAACATGCGGGCAGAGCAAGTCTAGAGAAGCAGGATGCAAATAGTCAATTGTGAGCCATTCTCACTTGACTGAGACTGGAAAAAAGCACGTGGTCAGAATTGGAAATATTTTTTCTCTTGCTGTTTTCTAATTCTTCCGCTGAGATAGCCCAGGGCCGTGTACTGCAAGGATGTGTTAGACATCGAGCAATTCTCCACAGTGAAAGGAGTAAACCTGGACCAAACAGATGATGATTTCTATTCCAAGTTTTCCACAGGATCTGTGTCTATTCCATGGCAAAATGAGGTAAGGATGTGTCATAGTAAGATGACTCCAATAAAACCCCTAGCAGATGTTTTAAGAGAAGCTGTATATTTCCAGTAATATATAGCTACTGGAAAACTTGCCAGACTAATGATTTCATGAGTTACAAATGGCCTCTTTCAAGATCTATAATGCGCCACAGATGTCAAGTTCAGGTGGCTGTATCTGTTGGCCGTGCATATTTGTATAAATTGGCAAGGATCCTACTGTACTTCCTTCTCCTATATTTCTACTGAGGTATTTTGACAGCAGCTCAGAGGAACTTCCACAGGATGGATGGAAGTCCTAATGGGAAGCTCCTCCATTTGCAATCCTCATCTCACCTACTGTTTTGTGCCTGCAGTGGGTCCCAGCTGCAGCAGGATCTGCAAGCTGAATCTTGAATTGTTCCAGGGTTTCCAGATCTGAGTCTTTGTTTCTGTTTGATATGAAAACAGAATGAACACTTGGTTTCATAAATCCAACTCTGCATCAAATAGCAGATCCCCTTGGGCAGAGGGGTGCCCAAGGGGACTTTGTGAGTATGCCTGAATTTACCTAAAATTCTCCATAGTAATAGAGAAAATAGAAAGTTATGTGGGGCAGCTGCTAGTAAGACTGATGTGCAAACATACAGAGCGGATTCAGCCCCTCTTTTTCATATCACCTATTTACCATCTATAGCCACCAACAGGAGTTCAACTGTTAACTCTCCTAATATATTGCTCAAGCCCTTGATGGCAGCTGGTGATCCTGATCCTGACTCTGAACAAACTGGTACTACTGAAATATATTTAATGCAGATGCATCACTCCTTTCTTTCTTATTGTATTACACTAGATGATAGAAACGGAATGTTTTAAAGAACTAAATGTGTTTGGACCAAATGGTACTATTTCACCAGACCTAAATAAAAGCTACCCCCCGGAGCCACCCAAGAAAGGACTGCTACAGAGAATATTTAAACGACAGGTGAGATCTTTTATGACCAAAATCAGGAGCACCGGTTTAGACGGCCAGTGTCACGAGCATGTTCTAGTGGTATTTTTGCTGTGACAAGGACAGTACATCTTAGAGAGGCTGTCTCTCTACATCTTAGCTGGCTGTCACAGTTATGTGGCAGCTTCCTGACTAATACTGCATAATCGCAAATTTCCTGCCTATCTTGTGATATTTTCTTTAATGACCAGAACTTTCATTTTTTTTCCATCAACTTTGTTTCCAGTGGCTGAAAACTTCATACTCAAACTATTTTCAGTAGTATGCTGAAATGCCTTTTGAAATGGTTTTTTAGAAGTTTCTTAAAAACCCTTGATTTATGTGTAAAAAAAGAAAACTCAAAAGCTGAGTGAGGTAATCAAGGATCTAAACCAGGACTCTTAAAAAGAGAGCAAAGTCCAACCAAGACAGCTGAACTGAAAGATCTTAGAGGTCTCTTCCGACCTTAATGATTCAATGATTCTATGAAGTCAGAAAGTATGTGACATACAGCTTTGATGTGGCACTGTGGCACCATTTGCAAATCCAAATAACATTCCTAGACTGATGTATTTCTGTAGGGTGAAAGCTGTGCCTCATCACTGGCGGGTAGCCTCTCTAAATCAGTCAGATTTAGCAGATACTGACATTTTGCAGTGAATTGACTTTACTCCTGGAGTTCTTGTGTCTTTGAGGCATCCTCAAGAACTCCCATGGTCCTCCTGACCTAGAGAGAATACAGGTAAGAAAGTAAGGAATATTCTACATCAAGAGTTCTTCACGCAAAGATTTTGCAGGACAGTCAGTACATTGTCACCAACAAATGAAAAGCGTGGCACATTTACAGAAGCTAATTTTCATTTTTTTTTCATCTTTCTGTAGCATCAGAACAATTCAAAGAGTTCTTCAAATTCGAAGGCCAGTTTAAATCACCACATAAATTCAAATCACGTGAGTTCTAACTCCACCGGAAGCAGCTAGTTCTGACTCAGTTTTCTGAAACATTGCATCCTTCCACTATAATCTATGAAGCTTCTATGGATGAGAGAGCATCCACCGTTGAGTGAAAAAAAAAGAATCTCCCCCAAATGGAGATTTTCTACCCATTCCTTCCAGTGGAGCCTCGCATTTTAAGAAGAAATTTCCACTCAGGTCTGTTTCTGGAGGTGGCACTCAAGACTGCGTGAATCAAATTTGTCTATTTAGAACATTGCAATAGAAATTCAATGAACATGACTACTTGCACGTATTTAAATAGCATCATACTAGAACTGAATTTTGTCTTTATTATTTTTAAAGAAAAGTTTTGTAAATTTCTCTATTGTCTCAGTTTACATTTTGTACATTTGTATTTAAATGAAAGTCAGACTTTGGAGGTGTATATTTTCCAAGCAGCAGCTGTAAAGCCATGTGTTTTAAGACATTTTTTAAAAGAAAAAAAAAATGTGACTCAAGACTTCCAGAGCCTCAAATGAGAAATCATTCTTTTTAGTAATCCTAGAAAACTATTCATAAATCACTTTATCAGACGGTTTTATTGACATGCATTTTTACAGAACAGTTTATTCTTAATTATTTTACATCTGTATATTTGGTTTACAGCAACACTGCATACGTTTCTCCTCTTCATTAACTTGTAATGTCTTGCATTAAATGCTAAAAGATACTGACAAGACTTTGATGTATTCAAGAATACTCCTTGCTATGCCTAAGGTTTGTGATCTCAATGGACCAGCACAGCTGATATTTGTACTTGTTGTCAGATCATCATCATATTTTTTTGTTAGAAATTGTACTCTATTTTAAACCGTTCTTCTTCACTTTTTTTTTTGTTGAAGAACAAAATTGAGTGAGAGGTGACCAGGAAAGCAAGTGACCATTTGTTTTTCAAGGGCTTGAATCCTGCACCCACTATGAGGAGAGCAAAGTGTTCTCAGTGCTGCAGACAAAAGCCTAGGGCCTTTTCACCACTGCTCATATCAAACAGGTAGCAAGAGAGAAATGCAATAGTCTGGTTTGTGCACCATGAGAATCAAGTCAGCTCCCTAGAGCTGACCTGTGGAGATTCAGAGCGGGGTCTGAGCTGCTTTAGAGCAGCAGCAGAACCTGTGTCTGCACTTTCATTTGTCATGTCAAACATACATGGCTTGTTCCCTCAATTAAGTCCTCGACTTAATTGAATAAAATGTAAGTTGTGAAATAACACCTCCCACTTTTCCTTCCCTCTTTCTTTGCCCAGGATCCTTTAACCACTGTTGAAGACATTCTTCCCACTTACAAACAGGATCAGTCAGGATCAGTAGCAATACCTGAGGCACCTGAGTCATGCTCAAGTAGTCCGCTTAAGAATGCTAGATCAAAAATATGGTTTCTTCTCTTTAATAGGAACTGGAAAATCTTTGTGCCCCCAAGTGCAGGTGAGGTCTCTGTAGCCCACCATGTTCTGCAAAAGAGGTTTCTCCACCATGCGCCTTAACAATATTCACTAGAGTAGACTGATAAGTTCACCTTTGGGTCAGAGAGGAACATCCATGCTCAGCCTGGTGTGTCTAAAGCCCTGTTAGCTAGCAGTGCAGTTAGCCCAGGAAGCACCGTTCCAGTAAATGGCCAAAGTTCATTAGGTTATTCATTTATATGTTCTCTCTCTCTGGCCAACGCAGAAGGGTTAAAAAAATGCAGGTTAGCAGTGGCAAAGCTATGAGTGATACTCACAGGAATTATATGTTAAAACAACTTAGGACATGAGGGAGAGAGTTAGAACAGGATCAGGATGCATAAAGCAGCCTACAGAGAAAAGTTAAGGAAGGGAGATGGGGCTTTGGTGCCTTTCTCTGAAGTAAAACACGTTAAGATGCAAGTCCATACCATTCCAAAATCCACCAGTTTTCCTGGTCACTGTAGACAGGCAGAAAGTATGTTGTAAGATCACCAAGAATGTGTTCCCTTTTTTCCTTCAGATCAGTGTGGCAGAGAAGTTCCTTTTCCCTTGTAGATGGTGCTCAGGGAGAGCTTCAGTCACTCTCCCATGTCAGATGGTGGCACTGGAGATCTTACAGAAGATACAAGATTGTGGAGAAACAGCAACAAAGAGAATTTTGAGTAACTTTCTATAAACTAAATTTGTAATGGTTTCAGCTTCTCGACAGGAGAGGAATGAATACTGTAGAAGTGAAAGCAGCTGTGCACAGAGGGGTCTGTTACCTCCAGTTCCATTCTCACAGCCTGATGTAGAGCCACCTAAGTCAGCAAGATTAAGATCAGTCACTTTAGCACTCTCTGAATGAAGATACGCTTGCTCTGAGAGATTTTCACAGGCCTTCTTCAATGACACGTGGAATCTCACCTGATTTGAAGAAATGTAGGTGAGAAGTAGAGGAATGTGTCATAGCCAGACCATGGATATATATCAGTGTACCAGAAACAAGATGCACGTCTTAGATCTTAGAGAGCTGCAAGAGTTGTGTAACTCAAGTCTATTTTTATCATTCTAAGACATCACTTTCGAGCAGCATTGTGTACTATGGGTTTGTGCAGCCTCAGCTGGCTTCATCCTGTGCACTGATGCTAGGGAAAGGGTTGCTGGATGGGAAACTAGAGTGAAAGCCTAAGTTCTTTTCTCCACTTACCCCATCATCTCACTTGGCAGCAATAGACAAGTATATTCCTTCATCAGAAAAATGTGGCTGATAATATCTACCTATCCCACAATGGGAAAGAAAAAATGACGGCTGAGAGAAGTCTTGGCCCCCTAAAATTTCATGGCATAAATTTATTAAGACTGCAGCCGTTGTCACAAGAGCTTCATTTCCTGTGTGTTATCAGTGTGGCACATGAAGACTGAATTTTCTTTTTTTTACCATCTCCCATTTGGGAAATAAAATCCTGATAATAATAAAACCTTTAGTGAAAGTTGGTGGGCAAATTGAAAGTAGATTGTAGATGGCCTTATACCTCTGAGATGCTATCAGCCTTAACTAGTGGTGGATGACTTTTTTATATGGCAACAGGGAATGACAGCAAATATGCCTTCTCCTGCTCTCCTTTCAGCTGGGACTGTTCCTTACTCAGCGTTTAGGACTCGACAGTGGAGACACAAGGACAATGCAAAGTCCACGGATGACAAAGCTGCATTCAGTGGGTCCTGATACTTGGAATTTATTATGCTAGAGTTAGACATCCTGAACCCTCAAGATGGTAAAGGACAAGGATGCTTATGCACACCTGAAGAGTCAAGCCTGGGATTAAGTCCCTCTGGATCCCAGCCCCTTGGGAAGCAGTGAGTGAGTAAGGAGAGAGACAGAGAATAAGAGCAGCTGAGGCAGATTTCATGCTGCATCCCTGTTGCTGTCTTGTCTGACAAACAGTATTATGATGCTTGAGCAGCAGAATTTTCTCAGTATCCAAACCCTGAAAGATTTGATTATTACCATACATCACTAGTGGTAATAAGCAGTCCTATGAATCTTCTAGTTGGGGTTTGCCTACAGCAACAAAGCCTGCAGCATTGTCTTTTCATTGCTGATTTTCTATTATTATTACAATTTCTAAATCATTGCTCAACTCATCAGACACGCAATACAGTCCTCTCACTTCTATAGTGTGACCATGGGAGCACACAATTCAGAGCTGAAGCCCTGCCCTGCTTCCAGAGACGTTTGTCGTTTGCTTCTGAGCCAAATTCAGAAACACTGGGAGCCCCAGGTGTTTGGGGGCTCTGAAAGAACAGAATTATAATTTTCATTTTACTACCTTGGAGAGCATTTATAGGGGGATTTTTAGTATTTTGATTCAAAGTGAATAATTTTTGATGTGGGTTTGCACATAGCAAGGAGCAGGAAGGAATAGTTATTTAATAGCTTTCTAAACTGATTAATTTTCTATCTTCTTGCCAGTTACATTAGAGATTTTTTCAAAAATGCAGAAGTTCAGGTCTAGCTGCTTTTTTAAGTAGACAGATGAGCAAACGTAGCTCATTTTAAGAATCAGAAATCTTTTGCAGTCTAATCCTGAATTGTGCAAGCATCTTTTTTATTTTAAAATCTTTACTAAGTAATCTGATGAACACTTACTAGTTTACACACTTTTTGATACAGATGAACATTCATTTTCTACAGTGTCTCTATAGAAGAATTAAGTCTTCTACAGTTTTTCCCATTCTCTGGTTGTATGAAAGATTTTTTTAAACAAAGGAGTAATGAAGGGAAAGTAACAAATTACAAATTTAGCAGTAGGACTAGAGCGAATGGCCTCAATTTGTGCCAGGGGAGGGTCAGGTTGGATACTAGGAACAATTTCTTTTCCAAAGGAGTGGTCAGGAACAGACTGCCCAGGGAGGTGCTTGAGTCCTTGTCACTGGAGGTACTCAAGAAACATGTAGATGTGGCACTAAGGAGTGTGGGTTAGTGGGGAAATATTGGTGGTAGGTGGATGGTTGGACTAGGTATCTTGAAGGTCTTTTCCAACCTTGGTGATTCTATGATTGTAAATAATAAATTCTTATACATGCACTCTTGATCTGGATTATCTAAAAAGAGATTTTTACAAGAATGGATATGACTTAGATGTTGTTTCTGAAGAGGAACCTGTTTGTGAAGCTGGTAAAAGTGTGAAGATAATCATAACAGTTACTGCAGATCAAACTGAATGTTACTGAATAACTAGAAAAAAAACTAGAAAAACCAGATGATCATTATGGTCCTTTTCAACCCAGGCCATTCTATGATTCTATGAATGGCAGGACTCAATACTGCAGTGACTAGAGATGCCTGCTAACTGACATTTTGGGGACAACGCCAGGTATCCATAAGAACAGTTTGATCCTGTCTTGTTTTGCAGTCATCCCTTCCACCAGCAGCTATGGCAAAGAGTGCCATCAGCAGCTGGAAATCATTCTTTGCTGACACAGTGAAGTGTCTGATTCTAAGCCACTCATTCTTAATTTTGTTCAAGTAGAACTCAAGTTCTAACTCAAATTCTTTGCTTCCTCTGTCAAAGCCTCAGATTTTAAATCCACCTTTATCAGTCTTTAATATTAATAAATCAGTCTTTAATATTAATAAAACCATGAGCAGGATAAGGAAGACAGAGAGGGTGTGAGCTCTGGAGTACAGTGTGAAAACCACCTTCATGTGTGTATCTTCAGCATGTGTGAAACGGAAGTTACTTTCATACATCACAGCACATTCTTCCTTGTTATCATATGTTATTTATAGGTTTTTCAGTAATCTTGAAATTGCATACACAGAGTCATATTAAACATACGGTTGAGCCCATGGCTCAAAGTCAATGTCATCTCAAGGAGGACTGACATAACAGTTTGAACAGAGAAGCAAGTACACATCCAGCCTGTGGGAACAGCCATCACACAGCTCTGCATTCCCACGTGGCTGAGCCTCAGCCAGGAGTTTCCTAAGTAGACTTTTCTGGAAGAGCAATAAATGCACACCCTTATACACACCCTTACAGCACTTCTTCTCATGGAGATCTATGGAACAGGTTGCTTCTCCATAGCCATGATGTTTTTTTAGTTCAGATTTGCAGTTTGTTAAATATCTCAGTGCAGATGAGATAATTTGTTAAACATTTCTAGGCATTTTCCATGCAATCTTGGAAAATACTGGACTTTGCTTGAAAGAACCATCCCCGGGTTGGTCTGTCCCTCAGATGCAGACCATCTTCCTTCACATGCATAGCATGAAGCACAAAGCGACCTGCAGAAACTCTACAAGTTCAGAGTAAAATGTATAATACTTAGGTAGCAGGTGCCAACCTCACATAAACACCACTTGGACTCCTTGTCACTGCAGTAAAGAAATCTGGTGGTGAATGCAGTGGGATCCAGAGACTTAAAGGCTCTCCTGCCTGAAGATGGTCCCAGTTCTGTCTCAGGCTTCAAGGAGGTGCATTTGGCGGTGAACTTTGGGAGGATCTGTTCAATGACTTCGTTCAGTACCTCCATGGAAAAAAGAAGAGTCCAGAATTCTCTGTCAAGCCTTCTGCAAATATGGCTTGCAATTTAAAGCACCATAAAATTATTTAGAGTAAGAGTAATAATGTGTAACACCCTTATGCTAAAGCTGAAGGACTACAAAAGTTTAAAACAATTACTTTCTAGTGCTGAGCAGGAAACAGCCTTTTAGATACACTAGATAGTATTACTTACTTAGGCCTGGCTGGTAATAACATTCTGTCCTTAGCTGAAAAAGAGGAAGAAACTGGTCCAGAGAATGTTGCAGTATTATTTTTTTCTTTAGGAAAACTACCAATAAGGAGAAAAGCCCGCAGTATGCTGCAGTATTGTATGCTCACCTCCCTCAAACTTCTCTCTGATAATGCAAATCCAAACTGCAGCAGATGAATCAACCTTGACAGCATGCTGACAGACTGGGTTTTATGAAAGAAACGATTTCAAACAGGTTGTTGCCTATTTACTAAAATGAATATTACTGCTTGTGCAAAAGTATTCTCCTTGTTTTATGTAACTGGAGCCAGAAGTGGTGGATTTTGTTCCTACTGTGCTCATGTTTTACATCGCTGCCCTGGACAAGCCTCTCTGCATATTTGCTTTCCCGTTTTTAAACATGGAGGGATGCTCTCTATCAATAGAAAGCACTTGGGAGTCTGTGCACAAAACAGATCAGTATCAACTCTTTGTATTATTATCTATGTGAAATAGGCTTAATGTAGCTGCCCTTATTTACATGGCATGGGAGATGACTCTTGTAAATAAGGGATCTTTTTTATTGCTGGTTTGTCTTAGTTCCTTGGAGATATTGAAAAAGAACACACTTCACTTCTGTAAAACCAACTCCAATGGAAGATAAGATTCCAGTGCAAAAGGTATTCATTTCTTATTTAAGTGCTAGCTAGTAACTGCAGCATTCAGGTGAACACTTCCTCTTTTTCATAATGGAAAGACAGAGTTAAGAGGAAGGGGTCAGAATAACTCACTGGCTCAACATCACAATCTTTCTCTTTTTTGGCCAAGCCTGCAAATGAATTTGTAGGTACCAATTAAAGGAAATGCTGTGTGAAGTCACAAGGATGCATGCGTGGCAAACGTTGGGTCAGCTCACTGCCGGTATGAAAACAGAGGCAACCGCATTGCTGGGATCAGTGGACTCCAAAGGGGACCTCCATGCTTTCCAGAAAACTGGTGGTCCTGTAGAGAAGATGAACTCCCAGAAAAGGAACTTTTCAGGTAGTGGCTGGATGACAAATATCTATTTCTTTCTCATCACCCCAAATACATTTATTAGCAAGCTGAAATGAATTATTTCATACATACAGAATGCGGTCTCCCTTAATTGCATTTCTTTTCAACACTGGACACTCTTCTGAAAGACTTAACATTTTAGCCTTATGAAGGTGAAAGTTGTAAAAACTTTATTTTGTATTTCTGAGCAATGTAGATAGACCTAAAGATTTCATGAATTATCATGTGGTTGCCCATATCTGACTAATAATTAAATTGTAAATTTGCAGTTCCATACTAGGGTTAGTCTTTTCACCTGCTTCAAAAACTAAAGGTCATATTTGGTATATAAACACACAGAATATCCTTCTGATTGAATTTCAAGAGCATATTCAGGACTAAATGTTTCTAAGCACTTCTGATACTGTAGTCTATAAGAGGAGCAGACACTTCTAAAGCAATGTTAAAAGTTGTCTTTCATAATTGAGTCAACGGATCATTTTTGTAATCAATTCAAGCAAGTGTTCTCTACTAGAAGAGCTAGTGGCTGTTGGTATTGTACAAAAAATCATCCTAGTATCCAAAGGGTTAGGGGTGGGGAGGGGCTGTTTGGTTTTGTTTCTCTTTCCAGGGAGATCTTTAACATTGTTTGATGAAGCTAGTTTCATTTGAGATTGTTATTGAAGATAAAGGCTTCTGTGTTCTATGGCTGCTTGGGTTCTTCGTACATAATGTCCTAGTAATGTCACAGTGCTGCTGTATCTAGATCAAACCACTGTTTTGATTGTTTTTTTGGCTTTGTTTTTTTTTAAATAAATTCTTTAATTTAATTACTTGAAAACGATATGTATTGCTTTAATGAGGCATATAATCATCTTCCTTAATTCCTTGGGATCTTGAAGATGACTTCAGTGAGAGTGGAATACGTTTCAACAATACTATCCTTTTTATTTTTGTCTCAACATATCTTCATGGGGATTGAGGGAACTGAAAACCAAACTCGAGAGTGCATATTACTTTGCAGAAGTTTAGATTCTCATCTGAAAGCAAGGTTGTGTTTTCCCTGAGATCTCCTTCCCCTGCCTTGAATCCTTATGCTCTCTGCCTTCCTCTGCAATATGAACTGTCACCAACACAACTCTATGGCCTTAAAGACAGGTTCAAGGAAAGGATGACACAGTCACTAGTGGGGATGGAGGCTTCGGAAGATACGAACTATTTTTTGAAGCTGAGCACTGTCTGGTTTATGAGGGTCTATAAAAGATGTTGTCTAAGCTTCAGTTAGGCTGAGAGAAAGTGTTTGGAGAAGGAAAACGACAATAACCATCAGAATGCGCTCTTCGTATTCTGTACATAAAGGATTTAAAACAAAGGCAAAGAGTAGCTGCAAAATCACTAGCAGGAAAGTGGTGCAGTGCTTTTTCTTTATGAGAAATGACAGAAATTTTTCAAAGAGGCAGAAAGAATATTTTTACAAACCTGCTAATGGCAAACAATGTTTGCATCAAGCTTCACAAAAGAACATTGTGGAAACAGATTATCTGCGTATCTGCTTGAAAGCAGCAGCTACACCCAACAGCTGTACTCACTAAAACCTAAGGTAATAGACTACATAAATTCAGGTCTTGCATATCATCACTTTCCAAGCAAACCCAAGCCATCTTTTCACAAGATTTTAAAAATCTGGGAGAAGTCTTATTACTTGTCTAGCAGTTCTTGGTGTTCTTTTCTCTCAGTACCCCAATGTCCTTTCTGTACAGCAACATCTAGCCATGCTCTCTCTTGAGAGATGTAATCTTCCTTAGACTTTTCCACTTTCTCTGGCATGAGATGTGCAGCTTCTCAGAGAAAGGTCATTACATTATTTTCAATAAATCCAATTAAAAAAAAACATGTCAACTTTTTGAATCCCTTAGGAGTTTTTACAGAGGAAAAATACCATAAATGGGCTGGACTCTGCAATTTGAAGTCTACAGGGTGCTTCTGGGAGAGGAGACAATGCAAATTTCTGCCAAGCCTGAGTCTTAATTGCTGGATTTTGTAATTCTTTTTCATATTCAGCATACCATAAAAGTAAGAAAAATAAAATAAAATGAAAATCGGGCCTATTAACAATTAGTGCTCTGATTTGTCATGAATAGAGAAGAGTAACCGCTGCAGAAGCTGAGCAGCTGAAGTAACCCATTTACAGATGCTTACTTATCAAATTTTCATTATATATATATATATAAACTATATGTAGCTTACTATATCGTTTATATACATATACACATATAGTTTAGCACCATTAAATTATTTCTTAATTAAAGGAAAGCGTGTTCCTCTACTGCCAGCAAACTTCAGTAACATCCTAATGGTGCAGGGCTCCATGTTCTCCTGTTAGCTCATAGGGCAGAGGTCTGCAGAGAGACTCAGGATGCTCCAGACCTGCTAATCTGGGGTCATTGCAGTGTGATAATGATTAAATATCAGGAGCAGGGAGGAAGGCAGGTTGCTTTTTTAAAAGACTTTGCAGGTGGGAAATGACTTGCAAAACTAAATTTTAGAAGCATCCATTCAAAGGTGCAAAGCCATACACTCAAGAAATGCAAGAATTAGGGTTGCTTGTGTCCCATTAATATTGCTCCCGTATGCACTGTTATTATTATGTCCTCACACAATGATATGTTATTATGATGCATACACTCCTAGAAGAGAAACTAACCTCTGGCAGATTTACAATGGAAACCAGATGCATCCCCCCTATGGCATCTGCTAATACCTTATGTGTGTCAGACTTTCATTTAAGTCTAAAATAAATATTTTCCTTCAGGGAAAAAAATTCACCTAATTGGCTGGGCCCTGCCATTCGCAGTGGTAAGGCAAACTGTGAATTCTGAAAAACTCATTTAGGCTTAGTGTATAGTGCTTTTCCCCATGCACAAAGGACCTAGAGCTTTCAGTATTCCATGTCAGTTCACTCAGGTGCTATTGATCCCAGGACTGGGAAAGGGATGTGGAATAAATCTGATCTATTTCCTTTCCTTTCTGGGGTGAAAGCTCTTGGCTGTTTCCTGAAGGGACTGACAGGAGGGTTTTGTTCTTGGATTTTGACTGAAAGCTGCTGTTGCCTGCCCTGCTGTTGCTCCATTCTGCTAGAAGGAATTAGCAAACCGATACATTAATTACCTAATTCCTCCAGCTCCTCTTACTTAGGAGGAGTAAGTAATGTTAGCTCACATTGAAAAATGTCTGAAAACAGAGAGAGAAACATCAGCTCAAACTAGCACTGTAACGATGACTTTATTGCTGATAATACTACAGGCAATAATGCTTTTTGGAAGCTTAAAATAGTTGCCCAGCTTTGGGCCTGATATTCAGTGCTCTGTAGAATTAAACATTGACATTCTGTGTAATAGAAAAATCTGGCTGCAGCTGACATTTTATACTTAGATGACCACTATAAACACAAAAATGCAATAAACAATTTGAAGCTCAGATTGCAGTAAGAATTTCCTATATTGACCTCATATTTACAACAGGAAAGCGGGACAGATCCTACCTACATACTTACTTCCCTAATTCTCACATACACGTGACATTCCTTCTTCTTTGCCCTTGCAGTGCTTTTTAAGTCGAAGGTTTCTGAGTATGCAGAAGAAACCACAGTGGCTGATCAGATTTAAAAATGAAGCTTACATCGGTGTTCTTCAAGTATCAGACACACAAGGATCTTCCTGGTGATTATAACGTGTGGCAACAAGACCAAATCAATCATTTCTTATCAAGTCGTTTGCATCCATGCAAAACATAGCATAGATTAAACGGGTCAAAGTGATATGTTAAAAAAACATCAAGAAGACTTAAAACAAGCAAAGCAACTTGGCAGAACATAATATTGTTTCTTCAGATTAGCTAATGGAAACTGCACGCTACCAATAGGAAACCACACTGCTCCACTGAAACTAATCACTTTTTTTTAAGGCAGCTTAAGAATTTAAGTAATGTGTGCATTTAGAATAGTGCTCTCTGTGTACAGTAATTCAAGACTATCCCTCATTTTTACTGATTCTTTGAGGAAAATAATTGAAAACAAAGATATGCCATGTGAATGAAGAACACCGTCCCATAAACATATTTCTGCATCAGAATGAACTAACACACATGAACTACTTAAGTCACAACTGTACTGAACAGGAACGACTCTTCACTTGGAGGACTGCAGGACTACCTGTAACCAGCTCCAGCATTACTTTTTTTGCACAAATGCTTCTAGAGGAGCAGCAATGTGCGTTGTCAAAATGTCCAAAAAGCCACCCTTGTAGAGGTCCACGACATTCTGGGTTTCCTTTTGACCATTGTGTTCTATTGCTTTTTTGTTTTCTTGATTTGCTGAGCTGCAGGATTCTTCTGTCTCCTTGTTATACCCAACCATTACCACAGCACCGCAACTGCTTCTGCGCCGAGATCCTCTGCGGGCGAGGAAGGGGTTCTGGTTTTTGTCAGGAAATCCCTTGGTCTTCCTATTGGATCTCTTACTTTCGTAGTTCCTGAGCTCCATCAGCCTCTCATTGAAATATTCTTGCAAGGGTTTGTCATGGAAGCCAGTGCAGTGTTCCGGTTGGCCTTTCGGGTAGCCTCTTGAGGAGCACCCCAAGCAATGGGCTAATGAAGCTGTGTTTGGAAAACTGTTCAGCTGTGAGGAAGAGCTCTTTCGTCTTTCCAAATCCTGGAAAAGCCGGTTGAAGCCTCGAGTTTCTGGATAATTTCTTGACAACTGTTTAAAAAGGGAGGGAAGAGGCAGGGTTGGGGCGGCAGGGTGAAGGGAATCTGAATTAAAATGTGCCGGTTTATGTAGAAAAAGATCTTATGTTTCCTCACAGTAAACAGCTGTTGGGGAAAGTTTTAGGTTCTTAACCTAAATTCCCTGAGGACTCTAATTCTAATCCCTCTCTAGAAAATAAATGCTTTGTTCTGAGGTTAAACAATGCTGAGCTCTGACTCTGATGTACTGCTACAATTTTGTGTAGCCTCTCTGAAAACCTAATTTTCTAAAAGAATCTCTCACCTGTCTGTATTAAGAGAACTTCAAGTTTATCCTTTTCCAATCTCATTAGCCTGTAGCTGCAGTTTCCCATGATAAAAATGTATTCCTACTGTAAGAAATTTTTCTTCTTTTTTTTTTCCTTTCCTTACTCTGCTGTGAATTGCAGTGTATTATTACCAGAAAAGCAATTTTCACATGTAATGTGTTTCTCCTTCCTAAAACGATGAAGTTTATTGTTATTACCCTGCAGTACATCATAGATGTGCATGGAGTTTTCTTCTCCTTTCCTATCATAGGATGCCTTTCTCCCTGCCAACCATTTTAATACCTCAGCTACTTGAATAGCCAAAGGCCTGATTTGACTCCCACTGACATCAGTGGGTGTCTCTCTGTTGACTTCAGGGGAACACCCATGCTGTGAGTCTATTTATTGACTGTGAGGGAAATCAATGAGTGCCAAAACAGTTTGCTAGAAATTCACCGCATAAAAGATTGCCTTTCCATGTCCAGAGTTAAACGTCCCCTGGGCCCTCAAAGTTACTGCTCTGCCATTCCATCTTCCTCACATATACTCCAAGGCATCCCAGTCTGTCTTAAGCTACCAGCTGGTTTCGGCTCACCAAATTAGGCTGGACCGTGGCTTTTTCTTTGAAAAATCTTAGCCGATCAGCTTGATGGAAGAACTGCTTTGTATTATACTACTCTTTCAAATCAATAAAAAGGAAAACTGCACTGTATGTAGACAGTAATGTTTCACAGCTGGACCGTGGAACACTTTGCACTCATTTATTATGCCTGACAATGCTTTTGGTATCACGAAATGATCATTCAAGCAGCTTTTCACAATTGCTAATTAAGTCTAGATACTTGCTAAGGGTTCAGCCAGAAATCTGGTTTCAGAGCCCAGCGATGTCTCAGTAGGGCACTCCATCATCAGCAAGTTGGCAAGCTGCTTACTAATGATGAATGGAAAACATCAAGCACAAACCAGGAATAGTGGGTTGGACGGGCCATGTAAACCAACAAGCAATCAAGTTTTTGATCTCTCACTATTCCATCACATTCTGGAAGAGACCCAGCAAAATGAATGATCCTGTCTAGAGTGATTATACTTCTGGAGTAAGTTAGGTAACTGAAGAACACTAAAACTTGACTAAAAAGTAGTTTCTCCTTCCCACATTAAACCTTAAAAAATATGTTTAAATAATCTCAACTTGATAATGTACTGGAGTACAACTCTTCAAAGTTAAGCTTTTCAATATCGAAACATAGTCCAAAATTTATTACCACATCACATATCAACTTACTAAGAGAAGTAAGTGGAAATGCTATACATTTCAAAGACAGTTTTTGCATACAGACCTTAATGTCTTGGAAGCCTGGATACTCTGGGATGATGGGCAAGATACACGTGCTAATACTGTTAGACCGCTTTTGCTTTGTTATCTTATGAGAGTAAGCGCAGTTCCTGGAGAGATGGGATGGTCCCAGGTCAGGCGGATTTCCCGTGAAATGGAATGGTTTACAGTCCTCTATGTAGCAAGTTCTTAGGCACATCATTGAGGCTGGTCCCCCCATTTCAACACCACTCAGGAGCATTTAGAAGCAGTCTGTATTCCAGAACAATCTTCTCTCTAGTTTTCCTCTAATGGATAATCTCATACCAGCGAGTCCCTTGGCAATCTGCAACGCTGAGTATCAGCAAACACAGAAGACAGACTAAGCTCTGAGCTCCTGCTGAACTGGGCTCTTAGGGATCACAGGCAAGTGATGCCGTCACTGGGGTCAAAACATTAATGCTGCTTTTATCCTCTGAAAGCTCTTCACAGATGGTTGGTAAATCCAGACTGTGAGCGCAAAGGGCTCAGGTGAAGGGGGGATTTGCAGGGATTACAAAACTGCGCCTTCTGTCAATAAAGTCTCATACTGGCATCTGAGGCAGCCTGATGTGACTGCTGACGCAGCAGCAATTAAAGATGATCAACATCCCGCAGGCAAGAGTCATCACAGCTCACCATGGAGCAGGCAGATCGCTGCCCTCAGGACTAGGAGCTCCCTGATAAAAAAACATTCAGGGTTTTTTCTCAGAGAGGCACAAGGTGAGTAAATCAACACAACCAACAGGTAAAGAAAGACAATGTAGACAACTATAATTAAAAAAACATCTTCCAAGAAATCCTCTGCTACAAGGCTTCCTCAGTGTGGCTGGAAACGAGCTGATGATCCAAACTTCCTTCTCTTTGTGCAGCTGCATCATATGTATAACCAGGGAGGGATGCACAGCCTCCAAGCAGCCATGGTAAGAGGCCACGGTAAGAGCAAGGCTCCTTTCAGGCAGAGCTGTGAAAGTGTTCACAGTAAGAGTCATAGAATCACCAAATTATTAACACTGGCAAAGACTGCTAAGATCATCAAGTCCAACCATCAACCCATCACCACCATGCCCACCTAAGAAACAGTAATTGACCTTAACAGCTCACAACCTATGATCTGTAAAGAGCTTTGGATCTTATCGATGAGAGCATCAGCTGGATTTGGGTCAGTGCGTTGGACGGCCTGCAGCTGGAGCTGGCAGGCTCAGGGCAGAACTCCCCAGAGAAACGCCCACCTCACTGCTGGGCAAAAGCAGGTCAGGTGTAAGAAAGGAACTTGTGTAAACAGTTACACACAGATCTTCAATATCTGAGTGCAAAGATGCAACTCTGCTTTTTACCAGCTCTGGCATTTTTGATTTGAGAGTAAAATAATTCTCAGGCAGATACCAACGCACTCAGTGTGAGTGACCACACCCACACACTGCAGAGAAATGTCTGTGCCCATAGCTCCATAGAAGCCACAGAGAAACTCAAACACAAGGCTGGTGATATCAATTTGCATGTAGAGATGTCGCAGCGCTCACAAGGTAATAGAAGGATGAGTCATCCTGACGCAGCCCCTGGTAACTTGCATTGCTGCATACAGAATAGTACCTTAATGCATAAGCAAAACATGGCCTCGCTAGTAGTACCTGAGAATTAACACAGCATCAACAAAACTTCCTCACACCATATTTCATTCTAGAAGTCTTTCCCGGTCTAAGCTAGGTAAAAAAAAAAAAAAAAAAAGGTACTTATGATTTATTACTCCTTCCCAGACCTATTAGATATTCTCTGAGCCAGCACTGTTTTTCAGCTATGTTCCAGGCAAACCTGGACCACTAAGTCAGCATGGACAGGTGGGAGGTGGGTCCTGCCTGTGAGGCTTCATGCCGTGTCACCAACTCTGAACTGCTTTAACCACACAGAAACAAGTGGTGTGTGATCTGATTGGTGCCAGATAATATCTTACACTTTAAAAAGAAGGGGGAGAAAAAACACAGCAACAGCAGGAGTCAAATAAATTTCAGAAAGCAACATTATTTCACAGATTTATGGCCCAAAGTTGTCATCTGATTAACAGAAATAAGAGCGATGCCGAATACCTGCCATTAACACAGTTGCTTTAGGAGATGTGATATATTGTAAATGTAGAGGCTTTGCAGGGGTCCTGCAAATGTACCAGTTACTTTAGACACGGTAAAGAGTTCCCTCTTTCCATTTAAGCTTGCAGCCTGAAAACCTCTAAAGCGTTTGCCTCGTGAAGTGAGACACCAGCAGCTTTCAATCGGTAATTGCTCATTGTGCTTAATGAGTATGACAAGTGCTACAGAGAGTGTGCTACCTGAATGGAGCCTAAAAAACGTCCCACATTCCCTTTTTAATGGGAGGTACTACTCCCACAGTGTAAAATCAGAGCTCCAGGAGTCTCTTACAATCTCTCATTCCTTCTTTTACCGTATCATTACTGCACGCGGTGGGGCCAACGCTCTTCAATCTTCAGCAAAGCTCTTTTCGTATTGTTGTTTAACATGAAACTTTACATTGTCCTTTGATCCTCTGGTGAAAAGAAGCGTGACTTTCAGCAGTGTGTAGGCTTCAGTAGTTACCTGCCTCATACCCTAACGTTTATGCTCTTTTTAAAAGATTTTTTTTAATGGATAATTGCATTCTGACACAATTCATCACGCTGCATAAACTAGCATTGTTTATTGTGGTTTGTATAAACAGGTTGTGGCCATGAGTCTCAGGTTTTCTGCCTTGGGAGTAAATCACGCAAAAGAAAAATCATGCGAGGAATTATTTAAGTTCCTATGACCTCCACTTCTGCTAAATGTTTGCATTTTCTCCAGTATCCCTTCCAACAAATAAGAACTGGCCTATTTTTATTGCCAGCCTTTAAGTTCTATAAGCAAGGTGAATGGTTTATAATATTCCCGCAAAAGGGAAATGTTTGATTTTTCAAAGTACCACTGAATGACATAAATGATAATACAGGTCCAAACCTAAAACTGGAGGTGGAGTCCAAAACCAGATTCAAAACCAGGCTATAAATATGTTGTGTCATAGTTTTCATAAATAAAACCTGCATCCAAAAGAGAAGCTATGCTTATTGAATAATTCCTATCAACGCGGTGAATATTTCCTTGTATTAATTGTATAACTTTGTTCCTAATATTTCAGTACCACCAGCATCCCCTCCATGCCTCACTCTCTGTCTCTGTACAGCGTGCAGCAAGGAGCACGAGGCTGTGGCCGTACTCTTCAACCTGCCCATCCCAACACGGGCTGCTCTTCTGACAAAAATCCCAAGTGTGGCAGGTCTCAGCTGTAGGTGAGCAAAAGCAGTGCTGGCTGCCAGCAGCCCTCCCTGAGACGTGCAGGGAAGGGCAGAGTCACTGCTGCTGAGCCTTGCCCAGCTCCAGCAGGACATGCACAGCTCCCAGAGCTCACTGGGCAACCAAAGCCTGGGGCAATGCAAAGAGGTGGGAAAGAGGAGAGATCAGCACACCAGCCCTGTGACTTACTGACCACGGACATGAATAGGCTTTACCAGTATGGAGTGAATATGTCATGAACAGAGCAGCACTGAGCTGCTCCATGCCTGGAGATCACCAGTGGTGGTGTGGGAGCAGGAGAACTGCAAAATGTTGAGTCAAACTTTATGGCTTCTGAGGTCACTCAGTTCCTCATTTAGAAAAGGCCTTCATCTAGCTCTAAAAAGAAGCCTGAGCAGTATCACTGCTTCTACATCCAGACTTCCCCCAGTTCTGGGCAAGATGACTGTGCGCCTTCTGCCGGTATCTGCCCTCCACTGGCAAAAAAAAAACATTGTGTGTGTGTATGAATCTATACACCCATTTTACTTGGCAATCAAAGTCTGATCTCACTTGTACTGTTTTGACCTCAGGCAAAGTTTCGTGCATCTCTTCTCTCTTATTAGACAGCTAATACTCTTAGAAGAAGAAACAGATGGCTCCCGTTTGCAGATGTCAAACACTTGCCTCACAGGGCAGAAACTCCTGTCCTGGAGAGCTAGATTTTTGTCATAAGCACCGGTTTTAAACCTGAAGCAAACATTCACCGACTATGCTGAGCCACAGCTCCATTTATGACTCTCAGTGCTTCTGATTCTCTTTTAAAATTGCTTGCAGATTGGAGTACGGGAAAAGGATTAGGAAAGCTTAGAGTTCAGGAAATAGAGTATTAAAATTGAAAGTCAAATAAGAGACAGACAAGGAATAACGCATGCAATAACTGCACTCTTAGGAGAGGAAGTGCAATCTAAGAGCAGAGCTACCAGAAGGGAAGAGCCACATTTCTCAGCACGCATGACGTTGATCTGGGAACATTGTTCCGCTATGGGTGATTGTGATTAATACTCCGCTTTACACTCTGCTTTCCTTCTGCACAAACTGTCCCATGTGAGTACCTCAAACGGAGCAGACAGGTGCGACCCTTTGTGTCATGGAATAGAGCAGCTGTGAAGCATTGAGTTTTGCCACAGTGTTCCCCACAATGAGGATTTCAGGGATTGTCTTTGATTCTTTTCCTGTTTTTGTCTGAATACGTTTCTGAGCTTCCTGGCTCAGTGACCCATAGCACAGGGAAAGTGCTCGTCATCTGGGCCAGCAGCGTTCAGCGTGAAGCGTCCTTGTCCCTGCTTGCAGCAAGTCTGTATTAAGAATGAATTCACCTGAACTACTGATCCTGCTGGTTTATAACACTCTGTATCTTCTAGGAGGGCCCTGTAGAAGGTATAAAAGCAAGCTCCTCCCTCTGTGAGGGATTAATTCTGCAAATTCCAGGTGGACACTTACTGATGACACTGACAGGTGTTTCAGAAGCATTACGCTAATGTGCTTATTTCAGGAGCCCAAAGCACCTTGCTGACCCACCTTTATCCCATTGCACCTTCTAAAGCAGAAGGAGGAATTTACAAATCTACCCTTGAGTAAAATCCAGGGTAGAGAAAAAATAGAACAAAAGCCATACTAAAAGTCATAAACAACACGACAACTGCTGCACCAGATACATTCGTTTTGTCTGTATTCAGAACCTGAACTGCAATGAGCTACACACTGAGCAGATTAACCACACTGAATCACAGTGTCAGTACCTTTTGCATTTGCTTGGGTCCTTCACCAGCTCAGAACTACTGTATCTCTGTCCTCCTGCCCTCACCAGCTAGGGATGTTGCTTCTTGGAAATGAAATAATGCAAAAGCATCAGCGCAACGAATAGACAGCTTTATCAGCTGTACAGAGCGACGTCAGAAATGTAGAGCCGAAAGAGAGAGAAAAGAATACCTTCTGTGATCCCCATATTTGGAAAGTGCATAATAATCTGGAAAACCCAGGTGCTTTCCTGTCTCACCTACTCACAGATGTTCTGATTCCCTGTCTGCTTTTCAGCTCAGTGGTGTTTACTTCATTTTTCCTGGTGCTTATGTGCTGTGCTTGGTAACAAACCAAAATATCAAGACACCGTCTTCCTTCCTTCCACCAGTTCTCTTCCCATTGACTTCCCCTCCATTTTCCCTCATCACTCTGCCTCCTGTTTCCTCTTTCCTCACACACAAATTTGACTCTACTGGACCCTCCACTTCTGTTTCTGCTGCTCCGACAACCACTCCATCTAGTCTTTGCCATGATTGGCCAAGAGACCCGTAGAAATGGCAGCAAAGAAAGAAGATAACAGTGTGTCAGCTCAGCTTTAACACTCTGCCTCAGCATGGCTCTCTGCATAAAGCCAAAAGAGATAAGTATTGATGCATGTCACATCAGTGATAACAGGTTTATATTCTAGTAAGTGATACCCTTTGCCCCCAGGACAATATACAGTGAGTGCCCGATATTCTGATTAGCTTCACACTTTGGAAACAGGCCTGCTTGCAGCTCTCTCTCTTTAGATAAAAGCTCATATAAAGCAATCACCATATCAGGACAGTATTTACAGGTCAATGAAAAGCTCATCCATTATGTCAGCTCTTATCAGTGCCATCAAAAATATCACAAGCAGAGTCAATGCAAGAATAACAAATCCAGGTTACTTTCCCTAGGACTGCTCCATTTCCATCCAGACAAAACGTTATTGCTCAGACAATGATGCTGCAACCGCTTCCTGCCCATCTGGAGAAAGACCCTGGTCATGTCTGCTTTCTCTGTCATTGGGTAGGAAGCAGCTTCAGAGATCATCAAGACATCACCTTTCTTTGTTTCCCAGTCCTTCCAGTTACCTTCTCACAAAAAAGTGGAAGATCCCCTGCACCAACTCCTCTAGGACAGGAGTGATAAAAAGTCAGCTGGGAGTTAGCAAAAACACATTCGAATCAGACACCTCCTGAAATCCACGTGGATTCCCTTCTGAGTCATGACTGAAACTTGTGAGACTGTATGAATAATGTCAGGAGGCTGTCAAAATCCTTTAGAAATACCCTCTTGCGGTGTGCTGCTTTCCTCCCAGATTTCCCTGTCCTATTGTTGCCTTGCCTTGCCTCTTGTGACCTCAGCTGGCTTCTTACCTTCTACCAGCTACAAGCCCTGAAACGGGGACTTGAGGAGGTTTCAGCTCCAGCATGCCTGAGCTCTATCCCCTGCTCCTCAGAGTCAGCTTCTGCGGTCTCTCGGCTGCCCAGGCCAGCCGGGAATGAGTTCAGCCTGCAAATTCACCGCTACTGAAAGCACCTTCCCCCGGCGGACGCCCAGCAGCGCGCCGCGCAGCCCTGGCAGAGGCACAATGGCGCCCCCTGGCGGCCGCGCCGCTCCCGCCGCCGAGCCGTGGCGCAGCCGCCCTTCACCCCCAGGCCGCGGCGCCAGGGCCTGGCTAAGCCCCTGAGAAATCCCAGCACCAAGGTGATGGTGAAGATCGCATTTCTGGCTCCTGTCAACTAAAATAGTTTTCTCGAAGACAGGTCCCCCAAATGCAAATCTGTTAATGGTGTTAATTTAATGAATCCTACAGCGGATGCAAAAACTGTCACCTGATTAAATCAAATTTAAATGAGTGCTGTTACCTGTAGAAGCAAATGTGATTCCAGCCTCAGTGGAGCATGCGCTTGGAAAAAAATACCTGGCGGATTGGGCTATGGCAGAGGCAACCTGCAGCACATCCAGGCTGCCATTAGCAACTCACTGCAAGGTAGAGCAAAATGTGCTTTTGCTGTAGATCCACCTATACCAGTGCAGATACAACAGGGGTAGACTGGTCTCACTTTCCAAAAACAAAACAAGCAAAAAATCCAAGAAGAAACGCAATGAAAGGATTTTTCCCTTCAAGAAGCACTCTTCTTAAGGCAACAGTCAGTTTACTGGCCCCAAGTGCCTGCCCCATCCTCACTGCCTCAGCTCCCCAGGAGCTCCTGAGCACAAGCAGTGACTCACGCGCTTTCTGCAATGCCTCCCATGTTGCTGAAGCTCTGACTGTTACCTTCCGCTCTGCGGGACAGTGCTGCTCTTGTGCTGCGATGGGAAGCTGGAGGCTGACCAAAGCCCCATTAAATGGTGCGGCTGTTGGGGAGGAGCAGCCTCCCTGTCTTGCAGTGATTTTCCTCAGGAGTGACTGAGGTTCAGCACTGCTCCACTTGAACCAAATGTATTTGGTGAGCTAAGGGAGTGGGACATCCTCCTAAATTCAGAGGTGTCACCCATCTGTTCTGATCACCTTTAAGCTCTTGTAGATTTCTGAAGAACAAGGGTTTGTAAATACAAGTTTACTATCTGGCCTCACTGCTGGCATGAGATCGCTGTCCTGACAGAAAAGGACAGCCCTTGTTTCAGCGGCTGACAAGGAACCATCCTCCTGCTACCACCATCCTTCTCATGCTGAAAACTAATTAGAAACACAGCAACACCATCAAAGCTGCAAACTTATTTACTGGAAAGGACCAAGGCTCACACCTTCTGCAACGCCCAGAAGAACAGCAGTGCAAATGCTTTTTAGTCACTGGGGATCTCAGCAGAAGAGCTTAAGATGTCTGTCTGTCTGCATTTGTGCTATGAGCAAATATAAACCTAAAGCACAAGGAACGCTTGAGGGAGCAGTGTCATACCAAAAAAGAACAGTGCTGGTTATTAATTAACAGAGTAATACGGACAAGATGAGATGACTGAGTTGTTACTTATTCCAGTAAGGAATGAAAAATGCCATTACCTTGTGAAGGACCTGGTGGCTTTCTCCCTCTGAAGCTATGCCTGTGAGCTCTGGGGACGGCCATCGCACTCCTCCGTGACACTGTGAGGCCTGCATGGTGGTCTGCGGAGGGGAGAAACCCTGCCCAGGGCTGCCTGCAGGTGCGGGTGTAGGGACAGCACTGGGCTCCTTCTGAGTGCTGGACTGACTGCTAGGCAGTGTTCAGGAAACTGAGATAATGCCAAGCATGGACAGGGCAACAGTTCTAAGTCAGGAGCCTCTGAGGGGTCAACAGCAGCATTCTGTCAGGAGACAGGGAGGTTCCTCAGGGACCGCAGTGCAGCTCCCGCTCAGCAGTGGCATTTTGGCGGGAAGCGCTGAGGTACATAGAGCAGGGCAGTGCAGCACCATTTTGGCGGGAAGCGCTGAGGTACCTCAGAGCAGGGCAGTGCAGCACCGTTTTGGCGGGAAGCACCGAGTACCTCAGAGCAGGGCGGTGCAGCACCGTTTTGGCGGGAATAGATGTTCAATTTATAGTTGTGCTATAGTATGTTTTATCTGCCATTTTCTCTTTGCTGCGTGCAAAAATAGGAGAGAAAAAAAAGACAAAGAAGCAACACACTACAAGAAAAAGATTTTAAGAAAGCAAATAGAAAGCCCTGAAAACTCCAAAACAGGGTTCCAAGCATCAGTGCTTGCCCAGCAGCTAGGGCCTCAGGATCACCCAGAGGTATAACCACCTATAAACACTGTATTTATAAGCTTTGGAGGCGGATATGAAAGAGGAAATAAAAGTAATAATCCCAGAGTGTTTATGCTTGCACAAATTAGGAGGGGTTAAGGAGCAGGGCAAAGACCACAAAGCATTTGGGATGGGAGAGACGGGGAGAGGCGAGGGCTGCACAGCCTCTTGAAGTGGGTGCTTTGTTCTGCAGCCCAGATGCTCATAAATCTCCTGACCTGGTGAAGCAAGACATGTACTGAAGCAAGATGCTGCTCAATAGGAGACTGTTACCACATAAGTAAAATTTAAGTTGGCTGGGCATACTCATGTCATGGTTTTGGAGACTATAGTACTCAGCTCATCCCAGCTACGGGCAAACTAAGAAATGATGGTGAGATGACTAATGGCACAGATACACTGTTCAAATAGTCTTGTTTCTTCTTCAGTCATCTCACGGGATCAAACCTGAAACTAGCTTGAATGCAGGCTAATGCCCCTTCCCTTCTTTTATGTCACTTGGTCACTGCTTTGGCTATCCAAGTTTTATTCAGAAAATCATGAAGGCCTTTTTGTAGATGGGCTGACGTGCTCCCTGCTCCCCTTTTTCTTCTTATCCAGCATGAGAGCTTTCCTATGCCTCCAGTTATATACACACAGAGCCGAACCTTAGCAGCACAACCCTGAGCACAAGCTGCTCCTGGCTGCTCTCAGATGTGTGACTTTCCCCTTTGTTCACTCCACCCTCTTGGGGTCAGTTGCATTGGCATCCTTGCATATCCCTCACCGAAAATACCGAGCCCTTAAAAAAACTCATCACTTCCAAATTCCGTATTTCTAGCTCATTGTCTCTATTCTGAAGTTGGGGTGAGGGGGAGTGAAAGAAGAGGAAAAAAAGACCGATTCCGTTTTTGGCAGCTTTCCTTTCACAGAAGAACATTCCACGCTTTCACATGAAAGGAATTTTTGGCAAACCAGAGCAAAGAGTCAAAATGACAAACACAAACAATTACCAAAAAAATTGCCACGCTCACTAGTTTTCTGACTGCTGCTAGTGGGTTAGTAAGAGGTTGGTTTGTTGCCTAATCGTGAGCTCAGAAAAAGACAGTTCATCTTTAAGTTTACAGTGCTACTGGCCCAACTACAGAGGATAAGACTTCCCTTAAGCCTTTGCCCAGGGCCTTATGATGCCTCCAAAAATAACAAGTCGCCTTGAGGTTGGAAATTTTGGTTCACACAGATTTTGTTCATATTCCGTAAATGATACACAAATATTCATCCAAGTGGATGGAAAATGCTTAAAAGCTGCATAATGTAGTGAACAAGACCAATCCTGAGATGGAAATAATTTACTTAATTCTTTGCAGCGCTGCTGTCACTTCCAGCCATCTGCTAGCAGGGACTTCACTGACAATCTACTAAGCAGCTTGGGAGATGAAACCGTCTCAAAGCAGAGATCACAAAGAGTTCACTTATTTCTTTACAGTAAAACAGGAAGTGGGTGGGGGAAAGGGATGAAAGGAAGAAACAGGCAGCTCGTACTCTTTCAGCTTCAGGATGAAAGCTTTGCTCTAAAAAAACCTGTTAATTTAATATTTCCTTAATGAGATACGGTGTCAAAGATGTGCAGTGAGGAGCAGTCAGAGGTATTCTATGAGTCCCGCTACGTTCATTACATGACAGCTTAAAATTTTTATCCAAGAGGTCTTCTTTAAATCTGTGGATTTGAAAGAAAACATATCCTGGTTGGGATGTTCAGAATCCTGCTTTTTAACGGTGGCTAACAGAACAGAACTCGAAAAGCAGCAGGAATGGATTTCCTATTCATCAGGGAGGGATGTGCTCCTACAGGAAATGGCAAAACTCTGCCACTGACTCAGTCACGTGCTGAGCTGTTCAGTCTCAGGGAGATGTGTAGCAGCGCTGTCTTTGGTCCTTCAATCTTTGTGTTTTTTAATCACTCAGTGTTTTTGCAGACTAAAAGAAGGGCATCATGCTTTTTCTTTATGCTCTTCGCTGTCTGATCCTGTAGCATTTCAAGTGTGAAAAAGTGACATCTACATATTGTACATACTGCAGATGTGAAAGAGCCTAGTATTCAAACCATGGAAAAATTATGACGTTGGTACGTACAGAAAAAGGAACTGAGAAATTAGGCTGTTCCTCCAGACCATAGGTTAAAAAAAAAAATGGAACATTCTAATTTACCTCTAATTCAGTGCCTTTTTTGTTGCACCATTGAGCTGAAGTGCTGCAACTGTTAGTATCAATTGTCAAGTATTTTAAGTCCCACCTCTTCGTATAAATGACATGGAAAAACATTTGAAATCTATCTAATCAAGTGGTCTCAAGCAGTGATATCCCACAGGCAGCTGAGATAGGACTGCAAAAAACGGAAACCACATTTGTTAATGCTGATACAGCTTCAACTGCACTCCTGCCAGCTGAAGTGTGCTCTGACATGTCATTCTGTGGGAGCCCTGGGCCAAGATTTCCATGGGGCTCAGGGCTCCAGCCAGACAGGACAACTTGCAGACGGATCTGGGATTCCTTCAGAAACACACACACAGAGGGGAGTTGCTACAGCCACTCTCCAGTAAAGAAATGAGCAACCAACACTGCTAGAATTTGCATTGCAAAGAGAAAGGAGAGCCCCTATGCATTTCTCATCCAGCCTCAGCACATTCCACAATTTCAGCACACCAAGCTCCTCAGCCAGCATCACCAAAGCAGCCCTAGGACAGCCTCACTGCAACAACGTTACCATGAAATGAGCCTTGCCTGAGATGTGAAAGGATGGGTAACACTGCCCCTTCTGTGTTCCAACCCAACGCACTGCTGCTTTTCTCAGCTAACCTTTTTCTAGTTTGTACAGCTGTGTAGAAAGTGAAAAAGAGTAACACAGAAATGCAAGCAGGCCATATATTTTACTTACAAGCACTTAACTTCTGTAAAAGCTAAAGAAAAGTATTGTAGAAGCATGGGCTTAATGGTACCTGTTCTTCATGCTTGGGCTACACGATTCAGCATGCTGGTCACTGTTTCCTTTAGGAAATGTCCTGTCATTCACGGATTCAAATGCACACAGCTCAAGACAAGGAACAATTGTGGGGGAGGGAAAGCTGCTGGCCGTTTTCTAGTTGTTCTGTAGCAGTTCTCACGTGCAGTTTGCTTAGGAAGCCAAGTACTATGCACTTCATAACGCCAGCTTTCAAAGCAATTTTAATCAGTTTTCTTATGTATAGTGATGCCCTCAAGTTCTAAGGATGCTTGGATCAAAGCAACACCAAACAGCTTTAATAAACAGAGCCATTTTAGTTTGATATTTTAACCTAACTGCATTTATTGCGTACGGAAAGTTCAACAAGTCCATTAGATTTGAGGAAAAAAACGAGCTGTTAGCCTCCTTTATTTGCAGCAGTAGCACATTGAGATCCCTACACGTTATTCTGCCAGGAACCAGGAGAGGGTGCTGTTAAATTTGGCTATTCTTACACTTACCAAGACGGAACCAAAAATCTATAAAATATTCTCTCTTTCTTCCCTCACCATCCCATACTCATTAATGTTGGACGCTTTTTAACTCCTAACTGAAAATGATTTGTCACTCCAATCAGCCAGGATACGAGGATAAGTTGTACTGATAAAAACCATCTTTCACTAATTTATAATAAACCTTCTACCACACCGTGACCAGAAGTCACGTAGCACTGCTGAGTGCTTGTTTGGCAACACCATAAAGATAGGTGGATCCTTTGGATAAAAGATACCTTGCACTCTGCTTTTAACAGTGGCTGTGCCAAAGAAGCACTCTAAGGGCTTGGACATGAGCTGTGTTGGAGTGGAAGCAAGAGACCTGCCTGTGGGACTGGTTAAAGAACACTACAACATAAACCATTGCTCTGGTGTACTAGGGGGATGATATCTGGAAAAAGGGTTGAATTTGTAAGGCTTGCTGCTCTGTTTTTAGGGTGCAAAAGATACAAACAAAATACAAGTTTGAATCCACAGTCCTCCTCTCTCTCTGCACCAGAGACCTAGCTAGTTCCTAACCCCAATGCAAACATCGCTCATTTAAGTCCATTTGAACCTTCAGTAAAATATAAACATGTTCTGAACTGTTATCCAAACCTCTTCCTCCACATCCAACTTGAAACAAACATAATGGAATAAATGTAATAAAAGCAAAGCAATGGGAGGTGAAGGCCCAAGCATATTCTGCTGTTTGAGTGACTTTCTGCCATGTGCTCAAACACTTGACCCAGAAGTGAAACCCACTGTGTCATCCTATTGTGTCTTTCAAGAAAAAGAAAAAAAAAAAAAACATACTGTGAGGGAATGTAAGCAACTGTGTGAACAGAGAATGAAAGCAGAAAATGGGATAGGTACAGAATATGAACTGATCTTGGCTCAAACTGCTTTCAAAACAAAACAGCAATCAGCACACAGATTTGGTGTATCGGTAGAATATTTTAATTTTTAGCAGAGAAACACACATTAGGGTAGAATTTTAGGCACGTGATCAGGCATGAAACTTCTCTTACTTGCTTTCTGTGCTTACATCTTCAGTGTAAATTCTATGAAAAGGAATAGATCTTTCCTGTCGTTGACCTCTAAATAAAGCAGTAATCAATACTCACAGCACAAGGTTCAATGCAAAACTTACAGTTATTACTGAAACACAGAATTTACTCCTAGTGAAGCATTTTTTTGTCTGTGCAATATGTTATATGCCTCTTTGAGAAAATCATATTTCACAAAGTTGGATCAGTGATTACATCAGAAGCCAATAACATTCTCCACATACGTACATGCTGCAATTACAGATATCTGCTTGCACTGTTTTATTTCATTTGTTCTCTTAATGAGAAATACAGTCCATCTAATCTGTACAAATCTGATTTCTGCATCTTGCATGTCTAGTTGCTTTTTCTATAAAACAAAAAATAGCACAACAGAACACCACAAGAAAGACAGACAATGGGGCAACAAACTTTTCATTGCTGAGGCAAAAGAGAAATACAAAGATTAAGAATTTTGTGGATTTAGGTATATTATCTTAAAAACATCATAGGTATTGAAGTAAACATCACAGGCATTGAAGTGCTGCTAAAAAATCGCATTCATATTTGCGTAGCTTTTGGCTGGTAGTAGAGTAAAGCACCTTTGTGTCTGCTCCCACGGGGCAAACAATACAGTACCTGAACGGGAGCGTATTGCCAAGGAAAAAGCTGTTTGTGAGCAGTTACAAACAAGCATGTTCTCTTAATGCCCTACCACTGTTTATACCACCTCTGGTTTAATTTATTATTATTATTTTAAAACCTGGTAGTCAAAGACTTTTCTCCGTTAATTGTGCATTTTTAAAATCAATATGATTAAAAATGAATCTATTGTGCATCCATGTGATGAATGTGGTAAGAGTTCATTCTGCACTTTCCCCATGAAGGTCCCCACCCTACATTTTCTACATCACAAGGACTTCTGCTGTCATAACTGAGAAGAGGCGAATCTTAGCTCCTACATGCGTTCAAGCAGCCCACTCCCAAGGACATAATTGTATCAGAAGTTCCATCCCCTGCAGCGGCAGGGGTTAAGAGTTCATTGTGATAGTCAATTTCCAAAAGAGGTGATCCTGACATTACAAATAGTTGGCAAGTCCAGAACTGGATGGTTGCAGTTCCTAGGCCCCATTAAAACAAAAGGATTCACGCGCATAATTGCTTCATTCCTATTCAGCAAAACAGAGAAATACAAGTAAGTATGAGGTCACACAACACTGGAAGTGCCTGAAGCAAGAGTATGGCCTCACTTTTAAATCCTCTGGGAGCATAAACAGTAATTTTTATGCAATGAGTGAATTTTCATCTTAAAACGTGCATTTGAGGGGAGCTTTATCATTTCCTTCTTAAAATTTAATTTCCTAAGAATGAACAGGCTGCTTAGCTCTGTAAGAAGAATCAGAAGTCCCATTCCCACTCTTAAATGTAATGAGACAAACCCACAGAAACCATTTGCTCTACACACAACCTGCAAGAATGGACCAGAGTTAAACCAAAGTCATAGTCAAGTCTACTAAAAGAAAACGTTTCCTCAAAATCTACAGCCCGAACGTCATTTTAAAAACACTGATAGCGACAGCAATGTATGACATGTCTGATCTTCCCGGGGAAAAATAACACAGAACTATATCAAAACCTAACTGTGCAATCTGACTAGCCAGCACATCAACAAAAGATCAAGAAAAGTAGTTCAAAAAAAAAAAAGCGCAAATAATGAAAGTGAAACAGAGATAGTCCGTACGCACTGACACTCATAAATAAAGCTGGTAGCTATTTTTGCTTTTCCAACTGTAACAGCAATTTAGTAACACTGGCAAGTTGCCTGTAGAAAGATTTTAATAAAGCAAAGTCAGACTTTGTTGGCTGGCCCTTTGCAGAATGACTCTTGCCACACACTGCGGGATGGAGGTGACCCAGGATAAAACACCTGCTTTCTAGTACTGGCACCTGACACTGATGTTACAGACAACTGAGCTGACGTGCAGGACATGCCCCAGTCAAGCTCTGCTGAACTGAGCATGCCCAGTGTGGGATTTCTACAGTCAGATTTCCCAGTGGCTATTAGCAGTTCCTCAGAAATTCCATCTATTTAAGAACTTTGGTTCCAAAGGTAGCATAGGTTCCATTCTTGTCATGAAGAAGACGATTGTCTACAGCAAAAACATTGTGTAGAAATTTAAGAAAAACAGAAATGAATATCATGACCAGAAAAATGTTTTGACTCGTAAGTAAAGGCAAAGCAAAACATCTATCACCTTGAAAGAAAAAGAGTAAGATTGGATTCTATTGACCTAACCCTGAAAGATGCTGTCCCTCAATTTTGACTTCCTATGAATGATTCATCCACAAAATAACTCAAAGCATACTCCTCAACAGCTGCTCCCAGCAATTCGGAAAGTAAAAGCCAGGCACTAATAAAAACCAGAAGGCAAACACTTAAAAACAAAACTCACACGGATGACAAAACATCCTATCTCCCATTTCTTTACATCATGATGCTTCACAAAAAAAAAAAAAAAAAAAAAGAAACTGAAAGCTCAACTTATGAAATATTAAATGCAATTCATGCTATGGAGGAATAGCTCAGCCTTTTAGCTAGGAAACAGTCTTTCGATAGGTGCTTGGTTATTTGCTGTCTTGCAAAAACAATTAGTCATTCAAGCAATTAAGAAAGTGAGTATCTCCTAAAAAGGTTTTGAACTTTTCAAGCCCTAAATGCAACTGCTAGAAACCTAGACTGTTCCTGAGTGTAATTTAATTATTGTACTGCCTCTCCTAACGAGGTTCATTGTATCATGTGTTGTAAATTCTTGATGCTCTTTTAGCTGCAGTCTGAGCTTCCGATGAATTCTCCTCTTGCTCCTCAGACTTCTTATGGTTTAGGAATATGTCTGACTTTAAGAAGCGGCTGTAGCTGTCGTATTTCATGAGATTGAATATCTGGTAAGAGGAGACAAAAATACAAAAAACAATGACCTAATTAAAACTACATTTTAAATTAAAAGGACAGTATATGAATTCACTTTGTTGTTGTTCTGCTAGTAAAGCTAGTACAGTAATTACTAAAATCGTGACATTAAAATACACTCAAATGACTGCATATAACAAACAAGATTGTAGGTTCCACAGTCACTGCTTTGCAATAACGTCTAGATGAGTTTAAGAACCAGATTACGGTTTTCATGACAGCCAACTGAAAACCTAATACTGAAGGTGAGAGGCCATATGTCACGGCCACTAGGCAGGATTTTACAGCTGATGATCAGTGACGAGCTGCGTGCAGACAAGCAGGACAGCACCTGGTTCCCTCCCACAGCGGCCTCAGCTGTGCAGAGCCACCAGGAGCAAAACCTAAAAGAATGCCATCCTGCAGATCAGTAGGAAGATACCCAGAGGAATGAAGCAGAGCTGAAGAAAGACAGGTACCTTTTAATGTACCATTCTGACTGCAGCTGCTCTCAAGCATCACAGAATAGTCCATTATATATGCAGAGCACTGAAAGAACAGAGGACCTGCCCCTCTTCCTACAGGCAGCATACATCCAGCCTGGAAGCACGCAGCCAATGTGAGCACAGCTTCTTTCTCCCAGGGCTCAAGTTTAGGCCCATACATCTGCTTTCTCTTCTATTTATACCTATTTCAGACAAAAAAAGCTAGAACTCATTTGGAGTTTTCTGGAAAAAAAAAAAAAAAAGGATTCAGAGACAAGGCTGGAATCTGGTCAGTGTTAAAACTGGGGCTATATTTTGCTTGGTCTTAAAACAAAGAGGAAGAAAAAAAGAAAACCTCAAAACTATAACTAAGGCAAAAGTAAAGTCTACAATTCTCGGTATTATTTTACTGGAGAAGCCTCCCTGAGCCATCATTCATGACTCATTACATTTTATGGTCCCACAGTAACCAAATTTCCAAGAGGAATTTCTGGATTCTGACCCGCATGTTTGGATAATTCATGCATGGACAACTGGAGCTTTACCTTTACAGGCCTCATTTCTAGCTGGAAGTACATCTGGGTAATACAATTGTTGGCAAGGAAAAAAAAAATCTCAAACTATCTTTTTTATTTTTCCCCCCACATCCTCTAGGAACCTGAACAGACACACAAAGACAAGCAAACAGAACTTGCCTTGTCTGTTCTGGAACATGCTCCTTGCATAACAAATGACGAAAAGTACTTTACTAACCATCACTTGTTTACCTATTTAAACATTTAAGTTTACATTTCAAACTGTGGGAGTCTTTTAGGCTAAAAAATAATCCCAAAACACTCTGATACTGACCTAAATTAATAAAGATAAACGAGGTCAGATTACAATTCCTAGGGTTGGCTAAATGCAATTTATTTGTATTTATCAAATCAGCTTACAGGAAAAAAAAAATTGTAAGGAAGACACTGTCTGTTAAAATGTCTTAAGTCAGCAAAAGCACTGAAGGATCAAGATCTTCTCTGAATACCCCTAGACCTGGTTAGCCAAATACACAGAACAGATAAGATTTTATAACCACATGCAAAAGCCAAATTCTGTTTCCTCTCTTCCTCTCATCAGCTCTGTAGAGCAGGCACATTTACCCTGCAAGTATTTTGACATCTACATGTTTCTGTGAACCACTTCAACACCATTCAGCAGCAACAACTGCCTCCAAGCTGTACATTCAAGGCCACCCTGCTGCAAACAGAAGCAACACCCATTTAAATCACTAGGTCTGCTAGAGAGCTTCAGTGCTAGTTACCATCCATGGCAGAAACCAAACAAGCTCTGGACGAAAAGTCACAGCTTCTAGACTCTGCCTTTTTATGCTTCATATGCTGCCAGTAGTAGTTAACACAGTTCTTTAGAGATCATATTTTTTAAATACACACACACACGCTACTCTTCATAACTTCACAGGAATCAAAAACAAGAGAATAACATAACTCTTCCTGAACTATTATCTAACAGCAAAAAACAGAAGCTTCCCGCAGTGGAAACCTGTATCAGCCCAAATGTTCTGCATTCTGGTTTTGAAAGTTCCCACTCTGGTGGGGCTCTTCTATCCCTGGGCTAGCATGTTTTCAGTTCCGAGCTGACTAACCCCTGGCTGTTGACACGTACACTCCTTTGTAAAGCTGGAAAACATTCTAACTCTGGTAGCCTGTTCAGCCTCTCTCATAATCATGTAATCACTTACCCTGATCTGCAGTGCTTAGATTTGCCAGAATATTTTCTCTCCCTTTTCCCAAGTCAGAAGTTCTTCCGTGAGAAATGTTGCTTTTTCGTGTGGAAATTGAGTTGCAGACATTTCCACTGCTAATGACTAGGAATCTGCCTGAAAAACAGCAGAGCCTTTGGTCCTCCCTCTCAATCAGTAGATCACTTCCACTGATGGAGCCAGTGCCCAGCTAACACGGTCAGCGCCTGATGTGAAATCGGTTGAAACCAGGGCACTGATTCTCCACCCAAATGGAACATACAGGTAGTCCTGAGGATGGTGCAGTAATTAAAAATAGTACAGACTGCAAGTGCTGGAAAGCTGCAGATGAGAATGACTCACTTCATAACCTGCGAATTAAAGTAAGCTAACAACTAAGAAAATTTACTACCAGAAGACATACCTGCAATACATCCCTTAATTTCTACCAGACCCCAAGTTCTGTAGGAAAATACAAAGCAGATGCCAACTCCTCTTCTAAGTTTTGTGTGTTACAGAAGAGGAGGCTTTTCAGAAAATTTCATTATATTCACATCAATCTGAATACCAAAACAAAGCAAAGAGAAGAATCTTGAGCTCTCAAGGAAACCAGTGGCAACTACAGAAACAAACATCGGCAATGACTCAGCACAAGAGAACACACAGGAAAACGCAGGCACAAAGTTAGTGACTGACTGACCCTCAAGCTACCAGCAGAGGAACCCAGGAACAAACTTCATCCATTTTTCCAGGAAGTCCTGACCTGGAATTCAGATGGTTGCACTGAGCTCTTTGGCAACTGGCCCTGCCGAGACCTGGGGTACCAGACGCGCCCTGTCAGAGCGGCTGCATTCGTAACCCTGCAGAGGAAGGGAATCAACTCCATGCCTATTGATTTTAATCTGCTTCAACCTAGGAGCCAAACCGCTAATTCAGTCCATGTCACTGGTAGCGGCAGTTGGCAGAATCTTAACTTTCCTACATGAGATTGTGCTTAGAAACCAAAGTCCATCAAAAGCAGACGATAGCTAAGGCATACGCACATAGAAGAAATCTTTACCTGATCCTGCAGCTTCTGAAACATCAGAGGGTGAGGTGTCTCCAAAATTGTCTCATTCAAACGTGACTGCCCTTCAACATTGACTTGGGATGAAGCTTTATTTGACAGGAAAGTCATGTATATCTCTTTAGCTTTTTCTCGCATCTGCAAAAGGACACATTTATTCAAAGAATTATTAACCGTGGAAATATTCACTATATTTTTTAAAATTTTACTGGGGACTCCTCTAACTTACATCCCCGGGTTCACGTGTTAAAAACAAAACAGTCTGACTTTAAAAGGAAACAAAACAAAAATACATACCTATTCGTACTGGAGAAAAACCATCTCTGCGGGCCAACTCCTGCCCTGACATTAGTGGAAGGTGGGGACATTCAGCACTTAAGTTAAGCAGCAGCTGTGATGTTGAAGTCTAACTAAAATGATGTAAATGAGTGTAAAATTGCACATAATTACCAACGAGGCCCTGTCTTCATTATTTAAAAGACTATTTTTACTAGTAGATAACCGGGATGCGCAAAAGACCTGGAAGGAACAAACAAAACTGTGGAGACTCACTCTCACTGCTAGGCAAAACTAAGCAAATTAGTACATAATGCACACTACTTCTAGATAACCTTGTAATACAGCTTACATGCATTGTCATAACTGTGTTTTTACCTCAGGGCAGCTTGCATGCAACACTGTGTATGAGATTAAAAAAAAAAAAAAACACAACTATTTTTTGGCTAACGGTAAAGAGAAGACTCCTAAGAGGCCCTGAAAGCTGATAAATACAGGTAGGTGTTACTTGCATAAAGCAGTCTGCCATGATTCCAGTGGTCTTCTCTTGCTAAATCAGTAACAGTGATAACATTTTGACCATACCTACCATCATCCTTGAGGATCAAAGCAATATACAAGCTGCCAAAATCCTTTAAAATTAAATACAAGCCCGTCAGATAAGAGAAAGCCAGTAAGAATAGTGCCAAATGAGCCTTGCTGCAGCATTCTGACTTCTGCCTGCTGAAAGCAAGGCCTGTTGAGCAGCAGGCACAGTAAGATAACCAGCAGTGGGTACCTGTCAGTACCCCCCATTACATTTAACGTGCAGCCGTCTCTAGACCAGCACGAACTAAAGGACTGCCTTTAGCAGGAAGTGAGCTTGAAGAGGGAAGCACTTAAACATTGCCCATGAACAAGTCGTGGAATTTCTTTTATGTTTTACAGCTGAGAATCAACATTTGGTGACAATTAGAAGAAAAGCAACATGTGTTTGACAATTTGTAACACCCAACAGTTAACTCTCTCTCTGCTGAGAAGGACACATTTTCCAGAAGGACTCCTTCTTAAAACAGATTATTCATCTGGTGAATAAATTATTTTATGTCAGGTGCATTGGGTCACAATTAAGTGTTTTATAAAAATCCTCGATCTTTTCAGTTTTACAGATCAGGGGAGACCGGGTAAGCCAGGTCTGTTCTAAATGAGCCAATAATCAGTCAGATGCGACTGCTTTAACTTCAGGTAGGTGGGCACCACGGAGAAAGAGCAAAGGAAGGCTTGACAGGAAATGTGAGAGAAAAGAGAAGTACTGTGAGGAAGTTAGAGAACGTGGGGGGAACAAGGAGACTGTGGGAGGCTGGTGAAACAGGGTGGATTTCTGGATTTTGTGGGGAAGAATGACAAAGAAAGGAAGTGAAAGCACTGTGGTGGAGGGGGGTGATGTCACTGGAGAGACGCGGGAGACCTGACATTACAGTACTGCAGAAATATGGCAATGCACAACTGACCTCAACAGGTTCTGCTTCATGTGGAACAACTGTCAAGCTACATCTACGTTCCATCAGTAAGCAACAGTTTAGCTAAAACTAGAAAACTAAATGAAGGTACAGTTATAGCTGTCAGCAGTTTTACACATTCCGCAAATGACATTCAGGGAAAGCCAGGTTTGGACAGAGGAAAAAGCGATGTTACCAGGTCAGTGGGTGGCATTTTTTGTTCTGCATTAGCCTGAAATTAATGCCTCTGCCCAGGGCACTCTATTCTGAATTCTAAACACTTAGACTGGGACCTTCTTCACGGGTGGTTATTAAAGGATTTCTGGCAATTCTCACATCTGGGTGCTTGCCTCAGCATCCATGCCAGGACCCTGTTTGGAAAACAAAGTACTGTCTACAGAAACCCCTTCACTACTCAAATGGATATAACATTATTTCCCAGTTCCTTTTGTAAGGTCAAATTCAGCTCTCAAGAAGATGCAGTTCCCTAAATGAGGTGGATGGAAGTCCCAGACACTCACCAGAATGGACTCCAGCCATTAGCAGCTGTGTAGCATGACCTAGTCCTGTCTAACTGACTGCTGCCACATTCTACACAAGAAGTAGCAGAAGGAACTGCTGAATAGGTACAGAATCATAGAAACATTTAGGTTGGAAAACACCTTCAACATCATAAAGTCCAGCATACATATTTGTTCCAATCGTCTCTACAAAACTTCTTGACATGAGTATTTAGGTGAATTTCTGCAATAGTTGAAAAGATTCTTTGTTGTATGAAGTGCTTAATACTATAAATAAATAAATCTGTAATTTTTAAAGCCCAGTTGCAAGAGAAGAAATATTTAAACCTTGGAAAGTAGCACAACGGACATGTTTTTTACTTTGTTAACAATCACAAATGCAACAAGAACATGACGAACCCAAATAAAATATTTAAACATCATTCACTTATCCCCACCACTCCTCTTTCAATAATTAAACATGTGTCCTAAAATGAGGATCATACTGGTGGCAGCAGAGCTTGCTATTTGCAAGTAAACTTGGCATAATTCCTTCCCAATCTCCACTAAAAATTACATTTCCATTTTAACTTCAATTTTAAAGGAACCACAGAGAAGCTACCTTTTTCTCCCCCCTGAGCTACAGAGAGATTTCCTGAGCTGAGAGGAGCAGTTTGTACTTCCACAATACAAGAAAACAGGCTGAATTCAGTCCTCCCAAAAACCTGTCTAGGCCACTGATGTACTCTACTTGCTGCCTGACTCTGCAGATGCTGAAAATCTCCCCTGAATCCTGAAATATGCATGTAATTTGTATTAGCTCGCTAAAACAGGAAAACAAACACGGAATGGTACAGTCTGGCCTCCACTCCCAGCTTCTTCTGCATTCCCATCGCTAGTCTATAGCCAATACAACAGTCAAGAGCCAAGCTGCTCCTTGCCAGCACTCCCTCTGGTTCCCTGTCGAGCAATCCTGGCTGCACAGGGGCTCACATTCAAGAGGAATGGAGCAGAGAAGATGTTTCTGCATAACGTCTTACAAAATCTGCCTCTGTCAGGTTGATATAAGTCTGCTTTCTAGGCAGAGCCCACATGGCTGTGGTTAGAGTAGCGCATTCGGTAAATTTAAGCAGGCTCGAGGAAAGGCCTGGGCTACTTCCTTTGAATGGCACCACCGTAGTGGCCATTCAAAGAAAGTAGGGCCAGCACACTCACACTCACTGAGCCCAGCACCCCTCTGGGACACCAGCCTGTGCAAAACCAAACTGCACAGAAGGAATAGTGAGCACACGATGCACAACGGATAATTAATGCCCTGACCTCTGTGCAAGATCCAACTGACCAAGAAAAACCCCACACTCGTATCAAGTAATGAAAAGTTTATTTCATACTTCAAAAATAGAACTGATTTAATCCAGGTTAAACTGAAATCTGCTTCATCTGACCAAAATCTGAGCATCTGTGAGCTGCTTCTGCGGTAAACCAGTTCTAATGAGAAGCAGGTTATAAAATAAGTGAGTTGTTTTTAGAATACTTTGCTCTCATTAGATAGATACAAAGCAATTTCTGCAAGAGTCACTTTCAGAAGACACATTCAAGCTTACTGCTATCGTAAACAGTGGAAGGATTCATACTTTTAGTGCTTTTTCTAGCCAAGTAAACTATATAATCAAAGCCACCCGTAAAGAATAGCTGCAGAAACTTATTGCAAGTCCGTGTCATTCCAAAGCACATTTATTCTGCCTGCTTGTAATAGTTTTACCAGTACTAGACTCCAAACATTATTTGCTATATGCTGCAATGATTAGTACTGAATAATTAAGCTGAATGGAAATGAATCAAGTCTCTGTCCACTCATTTGGCAATCCATTCAAGTATTTGCTAAAGCTACTATCTGTATACAGCAGTTCACCATTTCCTATACTAGCATGTATGATCCTGTAATAGCTAAAAATATGGAAACTGTTTAGCTAGGAAAAATATTATTACTATCCAATTGCAAAACATGGAACCTTCCAGGAAGATCTTCCATTTTCATTTCAATTCTAAAACCCTCTCTGATAGCTACATACCTCTTGGCAAGGACACTGTGTGATGTGCAAAAAAAAAGAAAAAACAAAAGCCAGTAAAAATCTGCCCAAATCAAAAAATTTTTTTTTAAATTAAAAAAAATCACCAAAACGTTTTCAGCAACAAAACATGGTACATATCTTAGGCCTGACCCTCCAGGCTTGAAAGTAGAACTGAAAGCAGATTCTGTGTTCCTGCTGGACCTAAATGCACAGGGAGATCCACGCAGTGGAAGAAGTTGCTGCAATGGTTAGTTAAAACATTTCAAATGTAATGTTTTTCACTAGAAAACTACAGCTTTCACAAAAATGAAAATGTTCTGTGGTCACGTCTCGATTTGAATAAATATTTAAACAAAATCTAAATGGTTCTCCAATTTCTTTGGTAATTTAATAAAGCAAAGCATTTCATTTTGGTATTGTAAAACATTTTGTTTGTGCTCTTTCTTGTTTTTGTATTTATGTAATAAGAGTAGTGTTGTGTATTTTCATGTAGCAGCCGTTAAGCTTTACAATGTCACAAATTAAACATCTTTATATTTTCAAACATAAACAAGATGATGCAACGTTACTGAATTAAACCTCTTGCTATTCCAAAGCAACAACAAAACGTTCAGTTTTCGTAACATGGGAAACTCGACAACTTCAGCATTTTGTTTTGATTTGAAATGAAACCAACCTTGTTCCCAAACAATTCCAGCAGGATAATTTCAGTGCCATTCCTTCAAAGACATTTATCTGCACTCACAGGAAGCATGTTAAGCAACAGAAACATTATAACTCCATCTCTGCTACAGAACCCTTGTGATGAGTAGAATTTATTTAGGAAGCATACCTGTTTTTTCCCCTGTGTTTTCTTAAATTCTTCACATGCTAACCAGAACAAAACATTTTCTTCGCTGAATTCTTTCTTTAAAAACTCCTAGGGAAAAAGAAAATTCAACAGATGTTAGGACCCAATTTCTCAGTTGTTTTTCTCTCTTCCTGTTACAGCTATTCAAACAAGATGCTGCCCATGGCTGGTTTTATCATGGCATGAGTTTCCATAATAACAAAACCACTGCACAGTGCATCAACCACTACCAAATGAACAATATATTCAGCTCTTTAGAAGCACATTCCAGGGGAACGATGAGCTCCTTTTAAGAGCTCTGTCTCAGAGCTTATCAGTAACTCACAAGAAGGCTTCCTCGGTCTCCCTTAAATAACTTGAATAATTTTATAGTTATTACTCAAAAGGAAATCCAAAAATATATAAATTCATTAGCAGGTGAGTACAATGAACTATTTTAATGAGGGCAACAGCTCACTTGAGATTCCTGTTTAGTATGTTTCTGATTTGTTAATGAGTAAAATCTCTACAAATGAAAGCACTTCTAAATACAAAAACCAGCGGCAATAAATTAACGTAAGTAACCAAAGCAGAAGATGTATTTGCAGTCTCTACACAGTGTTTAAACAAAGCATATCCCCCAGAAATGCAGTGTATTTTAAAATTAGAGGGGGAAAAAGTACATTAAATTTATGTACAAAAAGCAGTGATTGAAATATTTATAGCTCCGAGACTTTCAGTATTCCCTTTCAGAGTTAGAAAATAGAGATTAAGTAATGCCAAAAACTAAATGGTACTGAGAAATTTTTATAAGGAGTCTAAATCACACAGTAATTACAGTGCTTTGTAATTCTAGTTTACATTGCTTTTCAAACCAGTCTGAGAGGAAATAATTTTATCCCAGGCTTTTTATCAGTGCTCAGTCCAGCAAAGCCATACTTGACGAGCTAGTCCTTATTCACACAGCTAATCCCTCTGACTTTGGCAAAAAGGCCAAATTAAGCCTCAAGCCTGCATTCCGAGCTGCACGAGCCCCAGTCTGTAGCCAAATTAAAAAGGTTTTTTTAAATCGAGTACAGCTGCCACAGCACAGAATTAGAGCTACACAGAGTTATCGGGCTCAGGGACAGTTTGTAATTGCTTAAGCAAGGGCAATACATGGGAATACAGAGTGGGGGTCTGTCCTCAGTAATTAATAATGCTTGGCAAGAGAGGTCAATTGCTCAAGGACTGTAGTTTATCTAACAGTAACTTGTTAATCCGTGCAATTGACTGATCCGATTGGAAAGATGCAACCAAACATCTTCCGTGTGCCTTACAACAGCAAACAATTCACCACATCAGCAGCTCAGCAAATGCCACAGCTCCAACTCTGCCAGCTCTGCTCAGGGTACGTATCTAGAAGGCTGCAAGCTGTGTGCTTATAGCACTGCCACAGCTGCACCGTTCATGTTGAGGCTCATTCGTCTTTGAACCCTAAGGTTAGTTTATAAAAATATTCAGAGGTAATATAGCAACCCGAAATCGTTTAACTCCTTCTGGATCTTCAAGGAGGTTCTCCAGCGACGCAGCCCATTCTGAGGTTCCTTTCAAGCTCTGGCGGCTGCTGCTTGGGTGCCCCTCGCTGTCATTTATCTCTGGAAAAATTGAGAAAAGCAGCATCTCTGTTAGAGGTGATTAATACCACAGGCATTTCTTCCCCATTCCCCTCTGCGCCTTCGGATTACAGCTGCTCTCTTTAAAGAAAACATCATAAAACTGAAAATAAACACACGCACATATTTGAATTCCTCTTTGCATCTGAAGAGGTAAAAACGTCTTGCAGCTAGATAATTCATGAGCAAATAAGTAGGCACTGTCATTGCTTTATAGGAATTCAAGCACCTTTTGCACGTGGAACACAATGACCGCAGCCTGCGTAGCAAAAGGATCATGTGCCTTTGTTCTGCAGTCAGTGACACTGGCCACATAATCAAATCCCGGTCAGTCACACACATTACATTTATTTTCAAGAAGAGAATCACTGCAAGGGAGTGGGAAGAAGCAAAATGAGAAAGAAACGCAATGCTTTGTTGAGCAGAACAAGTCTAACACGTTAACTTACTCTTACGGGAGGGAAGACAGCTGACAGAAGAGCTTCATCCCAGCTGAGTCAACCTGCATGTGGGCACGCAGTAGTTGGGTGGGTGTTCTTTCTTTTCAAGTCCCCTGAAATTCTGTTTTTTTAAGGTGAGCTGGACTGAGCCCAGAACTTCTCTGCCAGCCAGGCATCGCCCAGACAGGGTAGACAGCACGCATTTCTGCATGTTTCTATCCCAGGGATAGAAAGCACATCACATTCAAGGCTGGCGATGCCAAAAAACTGTTTGCTGGCTACGCATCAGAAGACCTATTACTTGGGAAGACTCCAGGAATTTTACTGCTGATCTGAAAAACTCTAAAATACACACAAAGAGCTTGGCCTTCTTTCCTCTTACACTCGCAATGTCTGTTGAAGGCAGCAGAAGTGCAGGCCACAAGGAACGAGGCACTATTTAGAGCCCCTGCGCACCGAACAGATGCACAAAGCTCCTCCAGTAATCAATGCGGCCAATTGGTTTCATAACCCCTTTATTTCTCCCTACCAGCTTACTGCAAATACAGATCTTAGTAACTTCTGCTTATGTTCTCTTAAAAACCCTTCCTCCGCCCTGAAACTAAACCTCATTAAGTATCTCCAAGAGCTATCTATGCGGAGCTGTACTATCAGATGCTCTTTTCAGCTGGTAGCTATGGTTAAAACCCTACAAAATACTGGCAGTGCAGCAAAGCTGTACTGAGATCTGGAGAATCTCTCCCTAACAGTGAGAAGAACCACTGTTTTCAATGAACGAAAATCTCTCATTTCCACTTGTAGGATTCCATACAAGAGAAATTACAAAGCTGCAAAAGGGGCAATCTTTCTGAAGCCGCAGATCCTATGTCCCTGCCCCTAACACTGAGGAATCAACACTCAAACCCCAAGTCAATACGGATGATGCAAAAGAAGGGAACGCATCTAAAACAACCGAGCACGTGGGCCCTGCAAGATACACGTTTCATGCGCAGATCCTGCCTTCCTTTGTCAGTCACGGACTCCCTCTATGATATAGTTACAGCACCAATCAGGAATTTCTTACACAACTGCAAGTCTCCACGCCTGCACAAAAAGGTTCACGATAGGAGCCAGAGAGGTTTATCCTGCAGGTAATGGCTGAGCCAGATCCACTTGTGAAGCAGCAAGAACCTACAGCCCCGCATAAGAACACCAACTGCCCACCCACACGGAGCCCGGTGGTTAAAGCCCCACCGTCAGACACTGAGCACCATCTCTAAACCACCACAGCAGGCTCAGAACACAAAGCAACACCAGATGGAATTACCTGCTCCTCAGCCTCATCCTCCCTCATGCAAAAGGATGTGGATCTTGAGCATCATTTGCAAAATTCATGTTAGGAATGTGGCTCCAAGTATCTGCACATCTAATTGTAAGATCTGTGGCATTTAAGCGGGAACAGCAAGGCACGTTGAGCAGAGCACAGCTGGCTCTTGTTACAGTCGCTCTCATCTGCAACCGGAACGGCAGCACCACGCACAGGTGCTCACGGCCTGAAGAACCAGGCCATTCCTTTTTTAAATATGTAATTTAGCATGGAACGTACGGGAGTGAGGTTTTATTTCTAGTGTTCCCTTTCCAGCCAATATTTAGGGAGCTTTTAAAGATGACTAACCCATTGGAAAAACATTTATTCCAATGAGCCAATGCAGTGCAGGGAAGCATGCCACGAGAACCTAAAAAAATGTTCTGGTCAGGAGGCTGGAACAAGTGCTTTCATGCACCCAGGACACCACTGGCCTGCCTTTCTCTGGCTGCTCTCCCTCTTTTCTCATCTGATCAAGGCAACTCTCTACTTCCCTCCAACCACCTCTCGCTCCGAGCCTATACAGCACAACCCAGCCCCACCCACTTACATTCCCCCATCGTCTTTCCCTAAAACCTGTGATCTTTTCCACTTCTCCCTACCAGCTCCTCCAGCTTTAGCAGAGAAAATTTAGGCTTTGAAAGGGAGGACCTCCTCACAGCAGCCCTTCCACCAAGCTCTGTTCTTCGGGATGCTGTTACTCAGTTTGCCTCCTCACCTAACCAGCTCCGCACAACCCGAACCCTGCTGTGCTGCTCGTGGGCTGCGATCCCTTCGCTCATCCCCTGTCTCAGGCATCGATGGGGGCAGCTCCCCAGCACAGCACTGTGAGCAGCCCCAGGGACACGGTGCCACCAGCCCGTCCCCACACACTGCCATGGGGCAGGGCGACGGGGCCATCGGCACAGGCAGCCCGAGCACTCCCCCTAGGCTGAGCACCACTAATCCCCGCTTCATATTCCTTCACAAAGGCCATAAAACAACAACATCCCTTCCCCTTCAGCATAACCCTAAGTAGGCCGCACGTGGCACGAGGAAACACCTTGAGATTTTACAAACATATTAAAAGCGCTGGGTGTTTTATTACACCCCATTAAATATGCAGTCAAACGAAGTTTTGAGGACAGAAGTGTAGCCCAGTGAGGACCTTTACTTCCCGATCCACGTACTAGCTTCGTTTAGCAAATGTGATGTGTAATTTCTAGAATTTTTTAAGACCTGAGAGGACAGGAAAAAGGTTTTCCCCACAATAATTCCCACGTTCTTAAGATTTTACTGAATTACCTTAAAAACGATACCTCCTCTGAAGGACAGCTTTTATACAGATAACTTTCTTCTGCTAACATCATCTGGTGACAAAGTGACTTCAGACACACATGGAATAATGAGCTCGATACCGATGCTGAATAACCCAAAGGCACATGTTAGCGTGGTCACATAGGTGAGGGAAGCTGGCACTGCTGTTACTGACACTGGAAGATCGTTTTGTCAACCAGAAAGGGTACTACAAAATGGCAGTTCTTCCACTTACATTCTGCGATGCACAGAATGCTCATGATAAATAAATATGCTAACTGCATTCCTCGTTTCCTAATGCCGTAGGAAAGCACTCGCTATCTTTTAAGCAGATGAGAAACTAAGCAGCAGATAGAGCCAACCAACCACACGCTGAAGAACTCAGCTCAGCCTCTGCTGAAGCAAACTTTCCACTGAGCATACAGCCATTCTGCTACGCACCACGGCCAGCTGCTGTACAAACACAGCAAATGATAAAGTGCTTATCTTAACCACACCGTTACTTTAGAGAAGAAGCCCATGCTAAGCTAGCAAGCAGGCAGTTAGCTGGAGAGCTATGTCAGGGAGGAATCTGACAGAAGTGGTTTTTCCCTAACACGCAACAATATTGCTACATCAGGCTGTGGATAAAGGCTCATTGTACAGGACACGTGTAACGCCAAGTGCAGCGCTAATAACACTGCGATTAGCAGCTGAAATAGAGCATCAAAAACGGCCAACAGCTGCATTCATCAAACTCTGAAGCCGCAGAAGACGCTAACGCAAAAATACGCAACTCATGACCAAAACTCATGGCTCTGGCCCCGGCTTTCAACAACAAAGCACGTGGAAACCCAACCCGCTAGAGATACGGAGACACAGCCGAGCTGGGGCACTGCCCTGCACAAGAACCGCGCGCTGTGACAGCTCCCACGCTGCCCACACCAGTGTGAGCTGAGCAGCAGCACCCACAGCGCGCAGCACCCGCCCGCCTGCTGCAGCGGGCCCCGTGCCGTGCACCTTTACTTCATGGCAGGGCTGCGGGCACAGCATGCGACAAAAGCACCACGCTCACGGCACGTTAGTTACACAACGTCAAGAGAACGCTCCTCGGGGACTAAGAGCCCCCTAGAAGAACTCCTGCACGCGCAACACGTGCTTCTCCCTTTTCACCTGGATGCTTCACAAAGCTGCGACCTTCGTCATTAATTAAAATCGTTCGGCACCACGTCTTCTCCCGTGGTCATCGCAGTCCCACCAGCTGCAGCCGTCAGTCTGGAATTAATAATCCTAGGTTATGAAACATAGGGAAGCCCGCGGCCAGGCGCCCGACGAGGGCGAGCTGCTCCCCGAGCCGGCGCCGGACGGGTCCCACACAGCACGGCGCGGCGCGGCACAACGTCCTCTTTCGGCCGCCGGATTCCACTTTTAACTAGAAGGAAGGAAGCGAAGGGGACGTTCCGCTTTTGGAGCATCTCTGGGAGCGCTCGCCAGACGCGTCCTTCCGAACACCACCACCACCGCCAGGCCAGACGGACGCCGCGCCTGGCTTTCCTTAGAAAGACCGCGGCTCCTGCCCGCACGCTGCAGAGCGCGCCGTTATTCCCCGCCGGGATCCTGAGTGCGCGGCTTCCAGCCCCGCCGCTCGGCGGCTCGCAGCCCGCCCGCCCCTCACGGACTCGCAGCGCTCTACCGGCACAGCGGCCGAGCCCTCCGCCCGCGCCGCCTCGGCGATCCCGCTTCGGGCTGGCACGGCGCCCGCAAACCCCGCCCGAAACACCGCGGCGCGGGCGGCTCCGACCCGCTGAGCCCGCGCCTCGCGGGGCCGCCCGCTCCCTCACAGCACCCACCGGCGGGAAGCGCTCCGGCCCCGCCCGCCCGCGCTTTCCGCCTCGCGGAGCCCGGCCGCCCACCGCCCGCGGGGGCTCCGGAGCGCTCTCCCCGCTTACCGGACGGCGGGCGCTTCCTGCTGAGGCGGCTCACGGCGCGGTTGAACATCTCTCGGGGCGGCCGCGCGGCCCCGCGCTGCCCGGAGCTGGAGGGGGCGGCCGCGCCTGCCCCGCCCCAACCGCCGCCTCCTGACGGGCGCCGCGCGCCGCCTCCCGCCCGCGCCGGAGGAGCCCGGGGGCGGCCGTGAGGGGCCCGGCGGTGAGCGGCGGTGCTGGCCGATCCGCTGCCGGACGCCGTGAGGGTTCGGCCGAGCAGGTGTGAGAAACGCGACGCCCTGCCCTAAGCGGGTCACCTGGATGGATGAGGGCGGTTTCTCACCGAGAGCTCTTCATTTCCACCCCCTGCTGTGCGCGCACTGGGACCGACGCGCTCCCCTCACGGGAACGCACGGATCCCGCCCGCTGCCTCGCTCCCTAGGAAGAGGCAACAGCAGAGCACCCAGCAAGGACCAGAAGCTTCGTGCGCTGGTGGACATTTCTTGCCTACTGGGGTGGAGTTAAAGCCTGTTAGGCTGGGAGGAAGAACTGCAGAACAGCTGCACGCGGTATTTTCAAGCAGATGCGCGAAGCCTGAGTAACACAACTCGGTTTGTTCCACAGCTGGGGCTGCTGGGCAGGTGCCGATAGCGTGTGCTACGCGGAGAGCCAGCACAGGGCGCGCCGAGGAGCACCCTGCCCAGCACACACGAGGGGAAGGCACGCGGTGTCCGCCTCAAAGACAACTGAGACGCGCTCCACAAGGCTGCCAAGAGTAGTTCAGAGCAGCACATCCACACCAGGCCCATGCCAACACTTCGTTTCAAGCAAGCAGTGCTTCACTGGCTTTAGGGACATGAGGGAATCTTACTTCCAGGTGAATTTGGAGAAGATAATCAGGCATGGCTCGATCACTGGCTGTGCCAGGCTGCACAGCAGCAGATAGCGTCCACATACTTAAAGTCATCACACTTACACATGAGGAACTGTGAACCATGAAAATTGAAAGACTGAAAATACATTTAGTCAATGAAACCATACCATCTGATTGTACTTTACGTTAGGCTTTTATTTCTGCTTTCGACACTACTCAATGTTCAAATGGGAAAGTTCACTTAAAACTGAACATAAAAGCTTTGGTGAAAAGCTTTTGTTTCTTCCTCCCCCACTTCATTCTCTACATACGTTATTTGTTAGCGTATTGAGAAGCAACAAACCTTGGACTGCTCATTATCCTAAATGAGGACAGGTTTAAAAATTTGGACAAAGTTCAGCAAATTCCCCACTGACAAGGGTAGGAGCAGGCTAGGAAAAAAAGAGAAAAAAGAAAGAAAAGAAAATGAGAATGTGCAAGATACCTAAAAAGGCAGAAACACATTTGAAAATTTTTTTCAGGCGAGGAGATTGAAGATTCTATTTTAAAATTTTACTTGTATCCTGAAAAGTAATCCATGGACTTAAATTTTAAAAGCTGTTTTCGAAAAGTCTATTCTGGAACATAATGGATGTTATGAACTACGAATAACATCACAGAAAATGTGCAAAACGTTCAGCTTATTTCAATGCCAAATTCCAGTGACAGACTCAAAAAACTAATCAACTCCAATTAGAACAGACTGTGAGAAACCCATCTCCTTCCTTAAAGCCCTGGTTTCATTTACACCAACGTAATGTGACTGACTGCAGCAGAGGTATACTTCTGATTTACACTACTGAAGAACTAGGCCCTAAACTTAACATGAAACATTTAAATGAGGCCTTCAAGGTGGAAAATGCCTGTGCTACGCAAAAATTATAACCTGATTTTAGACTTTCAAAGGAAATCTTCATTTGTTGAATACGGCTGACAAGTTCAAACACTTTGGCCAAACGTTTTCACATGCAGTTAAACAGAAAGTGATGCTAGCATAAATTCTATAATTAGTAAACCTAGCCCAATATGATGCGACTTCATATGTAACAGTAGAAAGTTAAAAGAGTAAACGCCACACTGAAAATTATATTCTGTCCGGAACACACTGGACATTGTCATCCACAAGAACACACGCATCAAGTCAGAATGCTGAGATGTATCATAGCTTCAAGACATAGAACCAGGCCTCAGACTTCGCAAGCACTTATCTTAGTGTTTATGATGGATGGGCAAACACTGCTTTAAGGTTTTTGCTTCCAAATAAGCCAACAGTGAAATGCACAGAGAGGATCTGAACTGAGATGGTTTGTTTGTTTTAAATGTAAATATTTTAGCTTCTTGTTTTCATAGTTTAAACACAAAGAAATCAGTGACAGGCTAAATGCCAGAATACACCAGTGTGGCTAAACCTACTCCTGGGGAAAGCACTGTGATTTCGTATTGTTCGGATCGTATTCTTTCATTTCAAAACCAAGAATCAATTTTTACTAAGAATAACATTAACCAGCAAGCCTTTTTCAGTTTCACACCAAGTTTTGTACATCTTCGTTACACTCATTTGTCATCAGGAGCTCAACAAGTTTCAGAGTAAAGGCGCAGATAATGAAGCACGTTTTTAATGCTTTGGTCAGATACATACAGTGAAAACATAAACATACCCTTCTTGTGAGGAACACAGCATAGAACAGGTCTGAAGAGAATTCTGGTGGAAAATGTTTCAGACATGCCCAAATGAATCAGGAGCGAAAAGGGGAATCTGTCCAGCATCCCTTATTTTGACCTTGGAAAAAGCCCTGATTCACTGCTCTGTTTGTGATGCTTTGTAGAACAAGGAGGGTCACAAAAACAGCTTTTATCCCTGACCGTGTGGAACATCCCTCAGTACCTCCCACTCTCACAGCACCACGCACATCAACATGCACACTGCAGAAACACAGCAGCAACGTGTAAGCATGGAGAAAGGGATTTCTGGCTAATGCCAGTAGTGCTTATACCTTGCATTAGTTACACCTGGACCCCTTCATAAATCACACCGAGAAAAAAAAAATAGCAGCAAGTGGTTCAAAGCTTGCAATTTAAGTAGGTGATTTTTTTTTTTTTTTTAAGTTTTATATCCTTTACATCTGACAGTGGAAAAGCAAAACATCCCATTGGTGTACTGTGTATTTGCTTGCCAAGAACCTTACTGATAAACCAATCTTACTGCTTGAATTTCTTCTTCTTTTTTTTTTTTAATTAAAGTACAGGAGAAAGAATTTCAGTGACTGAATTTTATTTTCCTCTTATGTTACCTTTAAATGGAGAAACCTGTAAAAAGTTTTTATTTTTAACCTCCAGGGTACATCCAATGGTTTCAAGACAGCTTCCAGAAAATAAAGTAGCATCATGCATTGAAACATGAGATGAAGAAAAACAGTTGTGACCAGTCGGTTTTACAGTAATAAAGTATTTGACATGGCAAAACAATATTTGTATATTCCACGAGAAATGAACAGAGAAACTAGCATCACAATTTTAAGAACACTGTGAGTCCCTCCACATTATATGTAACTAGGGCTGACAGTGGAGGGATCAAGAAATCGGAGATTTGGGGAATTTTATCCAGTCTAGTTCAAACCTGAAGATTAAAGGGAAAAAAAAAAGAGAATTAACACATCTTTAAAATCACTCTGTAAATATCAGAACAAGTATAGGAACAAGAAATCAAAAGACTTGCGATACAGGGGAAGCACAATCACCCTTCATAGGCCAGCATAAGGAACATAAAAAGCGATACCTGAAGTCAATGTGTGTTTCTGCTAAGAACCAGGTGCCGGCGCAACACCAACGCCTCGCGCACGTAAGGGAAACACAACTCTGTTGACCAGAAGCATACATCATTAAAAACACAGCAAAGCAGTCTGAGGATGAAAATGAGACACAGCTTTACCTGGAACTCAACCACAACCCACAATTTCAGCGTCCATTTGTATTTTCTAAGGTAAAGAATTATGAAATAATGTGTTTCTACAGCTTCCACAGACTAAGATTTATTTGTTCTTCTGCACTTTTAAGAAGATAGCATCTTGCTTTCCTTACAGAATAAACTACAGCAATACCTTCCACGCAAGATTTTACAGCAGAGGAATTCTAATGAAACATCCATTTTCTCTACAGTTCCTGCCTGACACTTGTTGCTGTGATCTTGTAAAATGGACTTGAGAGTAGCACTGCACACCTTGCCAAATTTCTGCATGCACACTTTGATGGACAGCATCTGTTTCTTAAAAGGCCATAAAACAAAAAAATGAACACAATACTCTTAAGGAGCTGACGTAAGTACAGCACAGCAGTCTTACATCTTAACAATGTAATCAGCAATACACAAGCTAATCCTCTGACCTCAGGTATTGACTATATCAAAATATATCAGCAAGATGTATGAACTGCTCTTACACTTCTGGAACAAGGTCTTGTTATGTACACACTACAAATGTATAGTATCTTGCTGGCTGCTGAGAATGTCCCTGGGAAAGAATCTGAGTGGTTTTCTGGAACTTCCTATTCTTATTCCATGGAATACAGAAATCTCTGTAGCAGGCAACGTTAATCTAGGAACAATAAGCTAGAAATCACCTTTTTTTTTTTTTAAGGCAGTTGATAATTAGTCATAAATATGAGACATTTCTCCTACAAAATTATGCCATATACTCATGAATGAAAAAAGCCCATATTTGTAATGAGATAGTAGGACAATGGTGGATGCTCAGACTTCTCTGAATATTCATGTAGATGCAGGTCAGGTTTATACTCCACAGAACACAAGCTCTGCACTGAAAGCCAACAGTAACACAGAAATGTTTCCAGCAGGACTGCACAGCAGTGATCCCTTATGGCAGTCAGGGCACATAACAGTTCCAGGCAGCCAACTCTTTCTTTGAGACCTAAAGCACATAGCATCCTTGTGCTTCCAGGTTCAAGTAAAACTCACATAGAAAAGGTTCTAAAGAGGCATACTGCAAACCTGAAAGGCCATTTTAATAACTAGTGTTCCTGCCACCCTGTCTGGACCCACATTCAAATTGAAAGACTTGAACGAAGCAATAAATTGTGTCAACTGCTCTTTCCCATCATGCTCGATGACCCTACGTTAAAGGAAGGAACTCATTTGTGGAATGAAAGATCTCCTTCATTGAATGGGCCAAAGAAACTGCAAAGAGCATTTATCATGGAACAGTACCTCAGCAACAACTGCCTGTTTATTAAGGTCAAAGATCTAGCCACTCAAATAGAGGATGGCAGCTCCTCATTATAAGCCATGATATTTAAACTGCAAGTTGGCTCTAGTAAGTCAACTTACATCTCAGAAATGTAAGCATTATTATTCGGTGTTTCATGTGACAGAGCTTGTGATTCTTACTTAATTCCTACCCATCCCTGCTCCAGAAATCAGAGACTTCTAAAGAATGAGAAGACACTGAACATGCAGCTGTGTCTATTTCAAACTACTCTAACCGTACAAACAAACAGGGCAACAGAGGCAAACAACAGAACACCAAGCTAGGAGACCAAGATCAAGCAAATGTCACTGAAAACAGAAGCTTAATGCAGTCTGCTCTTCAGGGTCTTCTTTGCTGAGTCCACTTAGATATTCCAGTTTGGCTCATTAACACGAACCTCAGAAAACAAAACCAGAAATTGGCCAACTTACATATTTTCTATTTTTGTAATTTTAAAGCAAGTTTTAAGCGAGGCTATAAAGCAAATTTATGTCTGAACGCTTACAACCCTTCCCATAGCACTGTGCTATCTGCAGAAGGCTGTTATGATTCTAAGTGTGTTTAACAACAGGACTTGCCACTGTCGCTGCTGTATCAGGTACAACACTCATCCAGCACGTGCATCATCTCATTTCACCACTTCCCCCCAAAGAAGACCTGGAAAAGTTTCCACTTTTCTTTGTTCCCTTTCCTTACAGCTGGCAAAGACAGCTGCCAAGTTGCTGGGATCAGCGAGAATCTGGGTTTGTGCAAAGGAAAATGACTGGCACTGCGAACACAAACACAACATCCCACATCAGGTGAAGAACTCTGAGCAAAAGCTTTCTGTATGTCTGATGTCTCCTGGAGAGAACACAAGGAAATTAAGATGAGGTGCTTTAAGGTGAGGTGGTAAAGAGCCTTTGGTCCTCCAAAAGCCCACTGACCTCTGGCTTTCAAATAATTCAAATGTTATCGCTCATCAACGTGAAATAGGCAGAGCACACTGAACTCCTTGCCACAACTCCATTAAGTGCTTTTCTTCTAAACAAAACAAGACTGCAGCTTTGGCATCTCACTGACAGCCCGTACGCTAAGAAACAAGGTGGATCACTGTTTCTCCTCACAGCATATCAGGAACACTTTAATAGCCAAGACTGTTCAGATTAGCTTTAATTAAAGCATGAGTGGTTGTGTAATTAGGCAAGAATAACTTCTATTCAAATAATCATTAGTAATGACAACTTTCTGAAACATTACTCTTTAAATATTGGTGAGCAGAGCGCGTCATTCACATACAGGATCGAGATCTGTACATATCCCCAGAAAGGTGACAATAGCATTCACTCATCATCATGCAGTGCTACTTTTTAACAACAAACATTCCGTAAACATTTCAGCACTTTCTTTGACTTGAAACAATGGTACAATGGGAAAAAAAAAAGATTTCTTCTATGTGACAAATACCAAAAAACACAAACATCTTTTTCATTCTTTTTCCTTTAAAAAAATCAACTGGAATCTCAAGTTACTTGAAATCAGACACGACAAAGATGTTCCCAGCAGCTACGGCCTCGCAGCTGCCATTTAAGAACAGAAATACTCTTACACAGTGAAACCCCCAAGTCTGCCAACGTTTAACAGGCATCATACGAGATCAGAATAAAATGTTCACTCAGCTTCAAAAGAACACCTTCCTTTTGCTGTTAAAATAGAAATCCAGAATAACTTCAAGCACCCCACGCTATCCATACACATGAAGATTCAAGTTGAAACAAGGCAGTTCTTTCAACCCCTTTCCCCCCCTTTTTTTTTTAAATCACACTGAATAAAAGACTGCCTATGTTTTTCAATAGATGAACAGTGCAACAAAATCTTTTATTGCTGACCAGGAAAAAGTTCCACGTGATTAAAACACAGACTTGTGCCCTTGTTCAAAAACAGTCAGATATCAGACACTAATTATGCCCATACAGGTTAAGTCTGCTTCCTTGTGTACAAGAAAAATAGACCACTAATTTTCCACAAAACTCAGCCTTATTCACTGGGAGGTTTTGGTGAGCAAAATGACAGAAGTGGTTCAGACACAGTGAGCAGCTGTCTTATGAGGTTAACTGCAGGAAGAATACATCCCAAACTTTAACAAATATACACAAGGAGGCAGGACTGATGAAAAGCTACACGTGACCTTAGATTCACAGCCTTCCCACTGCAACTCCACAAAATACAAACTGGCTTTGTGTGAAAAACTGTAAATGAAACATCTTTTACACAATTTCAAGTGCACAGTTGACACGTTCAGCCTTGGGTACCTGTTGCCACTTTTACAGCAAAGAGGGACAATGTTTTGACAGATGACAACAGAGGATAAGCCCTTCATCACGTTTCACTTTTATTGAACATTTTCTGCAAATGCAGCTTAAAACCTTGTTTCAGATTGCACGCATCAAGTTAAGCCACGATAAATCAACACTTGTTGAAATCCAAATCCTGTTAGGTAGTGGTCGATTTCTGTATTAGAGAAATTACAACAGTGTAACAGTCATTCATAAAAGCAGTACGGTGCAAGAGGCTCTTTGGTGCCAAAAAACTGTCAGATATGCATTTATGAATGCTACCGAGTAGAAAGCAATCCCAATTACAACTCCTCCTCGCAGTGCTATAGAAACATTAGAGGACACTGGAGACTCCTATATCTTGAGTAGTCTGTGAAGAAACATCACCATTAAAGAAAAGCTGTATAAAAACCAATGAGAAAAGGCTTAAATGAGAAAGTATATCCTCTCTCTCCTCCTGAAACACAGGTCAGGTAATGCCCCGCTCTGCAGCAGGCATGTTATTTAATCAGATTTAAAGCGATCTACACAGTGAGACCTGACAGATCATTGCCTTAAACTTACACCCACTTCTATGGGCACTTATGTGGCAATGTACTTCCAACATCTAAACCTTCATTAGTGCCTGCAGAACATACTGCGTACACTCCGGCATGTGCTCAGAACACAGCTGAAAGTCAAATACCTTGAGTTCTGTAGAAGCTCCGGATTTCAAGTGAAGCCTAAGAAATCCTAAAACAACTTGCAAATTCATTGATCTACTCACGATTTTTTTTGAAACCGTGTGAGTGGAATAAAAACGCAGACTTACTTGTGAGTTTTTCCTCCAAACTACAACGTATAGGCCGATCCTCGCGTAGATATACACATATATACAGAATTTATAGAAAAATGAGACCTGTAGACGAGATTCCTAACTTGAGCAAAAGAACACTACACATACGATAAAGGAGAAACAGAGATAAATAGCCAGTTCTGTCATCACAAGCACTTATGGTTCCACACTAACCTCAGTCATTATTGCATGCATTAGAAGCCTGGAGTTGCAAGTACCTCTGAGCCTCGATTGCTCTTCCAGAATATCTCACTTTCAGCCTGAACTAAAAGTCAAGGTACTACTAAGTATGTCACACAGAAGAGGAAGAAAAAACTCACGTGATTTGCTACAGCATTAAGTGTTGTTAATTGCTCAACCTGGCTGGGTTTAACAAAACTGCAAGTCTCCCTTTCAAAACCTACTCTAACTTGCAACGCCTGCATGGTAAGAAACAGAAAATGCACAGCTTCTCACACACTCATTTAGAGCGAAAATATTCTTCTGCTTCTTTTAACATGCAAGCTTGTTTCACCGGACTATCACTGCAAATCCTACATTTAACTGTGCTGCTTCAGTGTATCTCTGTATACAGCTGAAACATTTGCACCCCCTAGCTGTCATAGGTAAGACACAGTACTTATATCTACCTTACATTCATTTTAAACTTCAAATTTATTGAGGCAGTTTATATCAATGTATCCATAAAATTGTTCAGAAATAACCCAAGTATACCATTTAAACATCTTCATGATTTATCCATTTACACACTCAGTACACAAACAACCCAGCCTCTGTACAGGTTCATCACATGCAAACCACCCATAAAGACAAAAACTTTAATTAAAAATAAGTCACAACTCAGTGTACTGTTTCAACTGCATCTCCATTTACCAAATGGCACATTGAATATTCTCTAAAATAAGATGTTTTTAACAATCTTGTTAAAAAATTCTTGGGCAAAATATTTCTAGACTTAAAAAACATCAAGATTTTTCAAAACACTCAAGATACTATACAACTTATAATAACCTTGAAATAGGTTTACAAGGTTGTTAACCAAGGTATTTACATACCAAATAATGTAAAGCAAAAAATTCGTATTTCTAATGACAAAAAGGTGATGCATTAAAGATTTATGAAATTAAAATTAAGGCTCTTTGTTATAGTTCTTTATGTAACTTTACATAATAGCCAACTTTGGAAATGTCAGTCTTGCACATTCTTGTCAATCTACTGCATTTAAAGCAGTAGAGTATATTAAGTATTACTTTGAATAATTACATTGCTACTTCTATGTTTGAGCATGCTTTTGAAACACTGTAATTATGAAATATTTACAATGTGTAGCCTTCAAACCTTATGTAAAAGCACAAGTATGACTGCCCGATTTGAATACAAACAGCATACTTGCAAAAACATTTGTACTTCTCAAAATTAAATGCAAATCCCTACAATCTTAATAAGCAAACCAGCTCTGAAAAGTTATAATGTGTGCCTGAATGTGGACAGTAAAAGTGAAGTAACTCAGACAGTACTGTTTTTCATTTCACACTGAACTATTCCTTGTATCATACTGTTTTCTTTGAGCGTGTAGAAAAAATTAAATATTTTCTTAAAAAATTATTCCAAGACCTACGTATGCTTTCAGAGCGATGTCCATAGGTTTCTTGAAAAATCAATACTGTCTAGCAGGTTGTAATGATTGGTCCACAGTTTATTTCAGGATGTGTGTTCAACTAAAAGCAACTTGCTGCTTCTCAATGTCATTTCTCTTAAAAAGCACAGTGATATAAAACACTGAAGACAGAACAAAAAAAAATGGAATGGTAACCTAAGGATCAAATTCATTAGCCATTTCTCCTACTATATCAAAATTTGTAGTCAGAATTGTCTTTATTGACTTTATTTTTAATTTTTGTACACAAAGAAAAACATGTTCATATCCATCATGAACAAAAACTTAAAAAGGCAGAACTAGAAGACATTTGTGTCCTTCACCAAAGCAAAGCTGTGCTAAAGGTTCCAAACATTTCCATTTTTAAAATAAATATTTTCTTTTTTTTTTTTTTTCATTGTCTACATTCCAGTCTTCAGAGTGTCACTGGAAACTGCAGCCTATCATGAAATACACACTGTTAAACAGAGTCCCAGCTCACTGCGTTTGGTAGCTTGCCATACCATATCCAGCTTGGTTAGGTATTACTGGAGCACCTTGTCCCTGGGCAGGCTGAGCGCCAAATCCACCCATCCAGGCAGCAGATGGAGATTGGCTTCAGAAGGAACAGGAAAGGAAAAAAAATAAAAAGAAAAAATCATGCAAGCTAGTCAGTTATTTACAAGATAGCAGACTAAAAGAACATGAAACACTTCCTACACTACCATTTAGACCAAAATAGAACGACTTATTCTTTTGTGAGTAATTCAGAAGCTTTTTATACCAGGTTAAATGTTACAACGTGTGGTTTCTCAAAATACCATAAGGTTTTTAAGGAAAAAAAAAAAAGAGCTCCACAAGCCTTGGATTCTAGTTACACATACACGCCTTTGGAGGCAGTTGTCCTATAGGCATGTGCTGTAATTCAACATCAGTGATGCAGAAATTCAGGAAGTCCCCAGTGTTTAATTGGCATGAATACAGGTTTTTATCGGAGCTTAATATGCTTAACTGGCAAGAGGTAATGAGTAATTAAGAAAGCAAAGAAGCTACTTTTGTTTTAAAACCATCAAATGTAGTGTACACTTCGAGAAGAAATCAAGTATTAACAGTCCAGCCAAACTTTGAAATTGCAAAATTTTAGAAAGGCCATTATGAAGTTTATTTTCTCCACAGTTAAAAAGCCCCTTAGGTAAACACTGGGGCTCCTGGGTTCAGATTTCTCCAGTATTCACAAGTGAAGATTATAACTTTTTAGCTTTGGACATGACCACCACCTCCAACATAAAAGCAGTCCTCGTTTACCTTGAGTCTCAAGATACTCATACACACAAAACATCTAATCATGAAGATGCCAGAGTGACTCAACCCACTATTTGGTCCATGGTAATCATTAAACATAAGCTATAGCACACTACAAGGCTTGAAACCTTGTGCAATCCTTCAGTCAAATAAGTCTGAAGCTCAGATATAACATTCCTGAAATATTTAGAATTAAATACAATTACTCACTCTACTCCAAAACCCTGTTGATTCCATGCTTGGCCATACATTCCATATGATGGTACTTGCCATCCATTAGCCATATATTGCCCATACTGTTGTGGATTTCCATATACTTGGCTCCATTGCCCCCATTGACTGTAATCCACCTAAGGAGAGAATAATTCTTAATATTTCAGGTTCCAGGGGTGAATTATGTTCCTTCCAAGCTGTTAAAGGTAAAATTTTTGACTCTTTTCAGTTGCACTGTCTACAACTATTGAGCCATAGTGAAATCAGAATCATAAGTGAGACAGCACCGCAACCTAATTAGATCCTTGTACTGAAAGTGTGTGCGCACACACGCTTTAAATACCAAGGGATATTTGGAAGGACAGTCAGCTAGTCTGCAGTAAGAATGCTAGCAAGAATCAGAATTACCTCCAAGTTTCTCCCTATCTTGAATCATATCCAGAAGACAGATATTCCACCAAAATCACTAGCCCAATTTGATGAACAACTGGAACATAACTGAGACAGAACATGGGATTTCATAAGAACGCTACTACATTTGGCTATAATAAATGGGAGGCATTGCAGGTGGATAATCGGTTGCTTTTGTGAAAGAAATACAAGAACACACCATGGGAAGGATAAAACGCAGTTACCTGTTGGAAGTTTTTAGTCATATCAGGAGATTCTTTACCCCAATAACACTTAACAACATGTCCTTCAATTGTGGTTCCGTTAACTGAAACGATAGCATGTGCTGCACTTTCATGAGTTGAAAATCTAAAGGATGTGAAAACAAACTGATGTTACTCGTTACGGTACTTTCAATTGACTGTTAAAAAACAGTGACTCTATACATACAGGAAAATCCAGTGAAAAATATTTGCTTTAATAGATCACCTTCACAAGTTGGAATATTGGTGGCCACTTTTAAAAGTTGCAGATTTTTCTAAGAACATACGGTGACAGATTTTAAGGCATCAGCTGAAGTTCATTCAAGTGAAATCCAGGACCGATTAAACATTAGTATATTAACTAAGTCACACATTTTCTTTTCCTTCACCCGTACCTGACAAATGAGTAACCTTTTTCTGGAAACACTCTTATTTCCATTATCTGTCCAAATGGTGAAAAAGTCTGCCTCATAAGTTGATCTACAAGACACAACGTTTCTGAATTAGTAGCCATCCTGATGCCCAGAAAGTTTCAGTAATAAAAGGATCCATAAAACAAATCATACCCGTTAGGCCAGAAGCAATTCCTCCACAGTACACAGTACAGTTTTTTGGACTTGACTGATTTACTACATCTTCAAATCTTAATTGTTTTGTATTATCTAGAAAGAGACAAGACTGGATTTAGGCATCAGGCTAACAGTAATCCCAGAGTTCCAGATACTTACCTCATACAGATACAGGAATTACACAGTTAACCAACATCCAATATCTTATGAGAGACCAGTAGTGCCACGACTATGTTGACATAACATATCAGTAAAAAAAAAAAAAAAACAACACCTATTTTTTAAGATCTGGAAGTTAAGCTAGATACTCAATTGAGAAGCAACAAGACTTTGGCAACACTGTTATCTTTCTCCATTTAGCAGCACCACGCAGGAGATCAAACACAACACAGCTTTACACGGCCTTACTTTCTTGTGTGCTTTTGGGGGCTGGTGGTTTCCGTGTTGCCCAGTTGGTTCTGATCTGACGGCCTCCCAGCCACTGGCCTCCCATGTGTACAATAGCATTTTCTGCATCCTAAGGAGATCAAAATAAAGACTATTAACACACGCAAACAAGAAGCGCATACAAGTCTACTAGATTTAGCTGTCAGGTAATTCCACTGACAAAACAGATAACTGCTTTAAAAGCACATCAAATTCAGAAAAGCCACATAGCAAACAGGCAAAAATCAATTAACATTAAGACAATCTGTCACACAGAAGGCTCTTACAAGTGATGTGGTAAAGCCCCCTCCCCCCCCCCCCCCCCCCATATACAGTCATATATACTCATTCTGTAAAGGTAGTTATCTGTATCAGAGCATTTGATGGCTGCCCAGAAGAGTGGAAAAGTCACAGAGATGCCAGAAGCGATTATTGAAATGAAACAATTATAACTGCAGAGAATCAAATGATTTTGCCAACTGACTGTATGAAAAACATAACATGCAAGAACATATTTGATAGTAACAGATGAAATATGAGGAAAGACTTTTTAATCATCGAAGTTCCTGACTGGCAAATTTCTCAGCTGTAATCCCACTAGTTTATACCATGCAGTATGTGTTACAAAAGACGTTACATAAAAGATTCAAATGCAGCCTTCTACAATCTTAGGACGTACCCAACATAACAGACCACATTTAGGTAGAAAATTTTAAAGTTCTGGGAAGGCTGAACGCTAGCTAATAAAAAACCTCTAATGCTGAGATCAAAACACACGGAGCACGCAGCTTCCTGTTATCTACCCCTCCACCCCCACCTCATCCTCTCTTCTGCCTTCTGGAGGAATGCAATTTATGTCTGAGCACAGACTGCTTTTTAAGTTCTGTAAATGTTAAAGACACTGTATGTATGCATATGCACACAAAACCAAACAGTCGTGGCCCACATGGCTTAACATCTTATCTTGAACATAAACGAGAAGACAACCCCTAGGTTCACACTGTAAGCAAAGGAAAAGTTTGCTAACTCTGCAAGAAGCAATCTTTCCCCCATGCCAACTCTTTTGAAATAGGAGAGGCAGAGCAAATAGTATGTACGTTTGAAACGTTCTTCCAGGGGCACCAAGTTTATGAGAGAAAATGTAAAGCACAAGGGACAAAGGGAGCACGTGGACAATGTAAAAGTGAGTGACTAGCATCTTCCTGCCTCACACTGAAGAATTCCAGTTACAAGAACTCTCATCTGAAACACAAACGACCCAGGACCTCGATCCTGTTCAATTATACTGACTGGTCGTTCTGAAGACAACATATATACACAGTGAGGACTTGATGAGAGAGGACCGGTAAGGAAAAACAAAACAAAAACCTTCCACCCATGCTCCTTAAAATAAATTACAAACTGACTAGGAAAACAAACTAGCTCAAACGATCCTCGCTGCTGGTCTTGATGATCATAGCTGTGGCAAAAATGGAACTGAGCCCATGCTGTCATAACTGCTCCAGTTCAGTGCAACAGTTTAGTTTTCTTCTCTCTCTGGTGGGCATTAACACCCTAAAAGGTTTAAGGAAAACTTTACACAGCTTCTCATGCTATCCTAAATGCACCTCTAAACACAAGCAGCTCAGTTTTCTAAGCCTTTTTTTAAAAACTTTTTTAAAGTTAGCTTCAAAAAATACAAAGAGTTACTTGAGGTAACTGTATTGCTATAAACAGTAGGACAAAACGCTACTTGTTAATCAGTGATACACTGACTAAATTCTACAGGTAACATCTACAACACCTCTATCAGAAAGGGATACTAGCCACTTGTCTGAAGCATTTTTCATAAGCATACATAAAGTTGTCCTTTACGTAACAACATTCAGCACAAAACCAAGCAAAATACTTCGGGTCCAGAATCAACTCTTAGCTGTAAATTAGTTGCTCCGTGCAAAGAGATTTCGAAATGTTGCAACAACTCAAAAGCAAAGGACCAACCAAGAGCTCCTTTAACAGGAAGCAGACAAACGAAATCAACTGTACTTGAATATACAATACACACAGCAAGCAGCATTAGGTCCTCAGGAAGACTGAGCTTTGGCATGAACCTAAACCTGCCCAGCAGCCAACCCTGCTGCGTACTGCCGCAGCCCCACTCCTTAGGGATGAGGGCTCCAGGACTTCATTTGCTGGGAGCTTCCACCTTCACACACAGACCAGCACTGGACTGGTGCAGCTCCTCAGCTAGCAGACCCAAAGCACAGCGTTCCAAAGCTCTAGGCGCTCCACACGCTGCCAAACAGGCAGCTCCACAGACAAAGATTAACAACACAACGTTCCTGCAGCACTGCAGTCAACTAAGTTGTTTCAACCCTTTCTACGCACAATAGACATTTCTGTCTAAGTTAACTTTGTCTGCTAAACTCCTATGTACTCTGCTTGGGAAGGTCCGATACGTAGCGAATCCAGAAACAGAGGAAAAACTACAAGTGCACATCTGCAATTACTTTAAATCCACGTTGTTGCTACTTACCAGTTTGTTATAAAAAGATACAAAACCATAGCCTTTTGATTTTCCAGTTGCCATATCTTTAACTACCCGTGCATCCCTGTGGAAAGAAGCACAGCTATATGAGGGGAGAATTAACAACTTGCAGAATAAAAACTAAAAGGAACCACACACACTGTATTGTGAGCATAATTTTTCTTATAAATTCAGTTAGCCCTAAAACTAATCATTCCTGAACTCTCCCTATCGCTTCTTTACCTGTTAGAAAAAAGCAGTAGGACAAAAAAAATAACATGTAATAGACATGCAACCTATCCACATAACCTATACTGGCTAAAACTAGAATGTTCAGTTTGAACTATAAGAGAAACAAAATTGCCTTTTCTAAAATTCTATTGGCTAGGGTCCTCTAAAGTTTACTGTTCTATAAATTACTGCAACAATTCTATCTAATTTACCATGCATTTTCTAAATAGTTAAATGTCTTCTGCCTAGTGATACAAAATATATGAAATATTAAAAAATCGAAAAAGAGGAAAAAATAGGAATTAAAAGGCATACATGGCCTGTTAACAGATTTCTTTATTTTTCTTGGTCAATTCTCTACCATCATTTTGGAGTTTGGGCAGCTGTAAATTTTGAAAAATTGACATTTTCAGAAATTTAAGAAAGGAGAATAAAACTAACAACAATGCTAAGCACACCAGTACGAAAACAACAAATTTACACAGAAATTTTAGTGAGTAAGTTAAAATGATTGGAAATATAGAACTGCACTGAATATAGAATGTTAAAATGTAAATACTAAAATATGTATATAATAAATAATGTATAATAAGAATAAATAGAAATGAGAAAAAATCTACAACTGAGTTCCAGTGTGCACAGTTCCTTGCAGTTAGCCTTCAAGATCCTGTCCATTCTTATGAGCAATTCTGCAAAATAACCAGAATGCTATTACTTTTAATTGTGACTTGGACTTTAGAAAAACTGCAGGTCTCAGGTATAAATATAGATTGAGAAACAGAAACCTGAATTATTCTCTTATATCCATTTTCAAACAGTACTACTTACCACATTAAGAGACAAAAAGTAAACAAAACAGCAGAGGTAAGAAATAAGATTTATGATTCAATTAAAAATATGCGTACAGAACAAGAGAAAAATAAGAATTCTGCTCTTAGAAATATATTCCCATGAGGTAGTACAAGAACATGTGCAACTTTAAAGGATTTCTATAAAGATAAGCCAATAACAGATCTACAGACTTTTTTTGTAGCAGTACTCTTACATACGCACTTCAGAACTTACAGGCATTCTTGTAACGTCAAGTATGTTCAGTAAAAACGTAACATCACATTTGTTATCACCTGGATTTTCTGAGAGAAGCTTAAACTCTCTCTTAACTCACGGAAGTGTGCACATACAATTTTGAAATCAATGCCTGATTTACTGTAATCTTAGTTGTTATCTGGAAAAGTTATTTATTCCAATAAATATTAACTTTTTGAAAATTTTCATAAGCCGTGCAACTGGTTGCTTCATAGATTTGTTTTATGATTAAGCAGCTTTCTATACTGCCTATGAAATGCAGTATGAATAACATATGCTGAAGATGCAACGTTTGCACTTGCAAAGTCACTATTCTGTACACATTCTGAACAATAAGAAGTCACACTCAGGAACAGTCATTAAATTTTAACAAGAATCTGAAACATATTAGCATATAACTTAGAAGCATTCTGCTTTCAGCAAAACTGGAGCACAATTACATGACTGGATTTACAAACGCGTGATACAGATACAGACATGAAATAATAATAACCCCTCTTCACTGCCCACCCAACAAAGAAATCAACATTAGAAAAATCATTTAAAAGGTACAAAATAACATTTCAAGTCAGAACAAAATTTCCACTGTCCTATTTTCTAACTGATATTGGCAACGTTTATTCCGATACTTACGATATTTTACCAAAAGGAGCAAACGCTGACTTGATATCTTCTGTTGTTATTTCTGGACTTAAATCCCCAACGAACACATGGAAGTGATCTGAAAATAAATAATTTGCTAATCAAATATTTCACTGCTATCTAAAGCTTTAGCTCCTGAAAAAGTGATGCTCTGTGCACAGCACTGGGAACCAGGAACAGCCAGGATTCCACTTGATGAGCAGCAGCAATTAAGTCTGTCCACTCCAGTTTCCCCAGTTGCAAGGCAGAAACAGAAGAATTAGTTTGCAAAATTCTATTGAACATGAGATGGGAAGGAGAAAAGTTATGTTTGAATGCATTTATGGCAATTACTACCACGTGCTATGGAGTATTGGTACAGAAGTAATACCGTGCCATTACTTTACTTACTGGATGTATCTTTTTTCTGGCTACTTGGTGTTGTTGCCCAGTTTACTTTGACCTCCTGAAAATAAGTATAAGATTTAGTATAAATTCATAAAATTCTTACATGTTCTAAGGTCATTCAAGGGCTGCTCACAACTGTCAATGTTACTGAATCATCCTTCAATATAAAGCACTACAGCACTTAAAAATCGCACAGAATGGTTTCTAAATACCATTTTTAACTGAACTTTAACAATATTTAACCTTGGTAAATATTTCTAACAAATAAATGCCCCGTAGTTCTACTAATACATACACGTACTTCTTATAAAGACATTATCCTTAAGACTAAGATTACAACATAAACAACTTACCTTTCCCAAAATTTTTCTCCCATTCATAGCAGCTAATGCAGCAGCTGCATCTCTGTGTTCATAAAATTCCACAAAGCAATAAGGGTCATTGCTTGTATGCTGCAAAACAGAAAATCCAACAGAAGAGTTGACCCTTCTGCTATCGGGTTGCTGAGAAGAAAATCCAGGAAAATATATTACTTACAGCTAGAAACTTTAAGAGTTATTTGCATTAGATTTATGAAATAGCCTTTGAAATTACACTTACATGTAAGAATTATTAAGATGGACTTTTCATTAAAGGTCTAGCAATTTCTGAAGCACAGTTTACTTTATATGAGGTCTCAGTACTTCCACTCAACTAAAAATAATTCAACTACCAGAGAAGTGATCTGAAGACTGGTTGGAGAGGGAAAAATAGGAGGAGCAGAAGGAACCGAGACAGTTTTCTGCCTCTAGGAGATACTCAGAGCTCAAAAGGCTTGTTTCCCACATTCCTTTTCACCAATTTTCTCACTCCTGCTACTTAAAATGTCTCTTGTTTTATTTGCCTGAAAACATTCGCAGACAGCAACCTAGAGACTGCATACTCTTGGCCTCCAATGGAAGATGTTACTCCTAGTAACTGGGAAATGCCCCTTAAAAGGTCTGAAAATAGTTAAAGATCAAGGGGGAAGACACTACCCAACTGATCTCTACTCTCTTATCTTGGATATCATCTCTTTTTGCATGCTGACTTAAGAACAAAGCTCCCTAAAGTATTAAATCTATCAGAATAGGAACTGCAACAAACATAAAAGTCTCCAGGAAAGCTGATCAAGGAGAAACCGTGAGAATCCCGACTTTAACACCGGATTTAATCTCCCTAAAAAAACATCAGAAGTACAAAAGCTTCAGCCTCACGCTAAAATATCTTCATTAGCTATGCCACCTGTCCATGGACCAAAAGATGACAAACAGGTAGAAAAAGAAACTGAAATTATTTCTTAGATGGTCAAGGAAGGGTCTAACAACTGCACTGACATGAATACTCTTCCCCATTAAACTTTTGCCATTGTCAGGAAAAGCACAGCGCTAACTGAAATTCAGAATAAGCCTTTACCAGATTTACTCTTTAACTTCTGAATGTTCATACAAGCATATATGAAGAAATCCTAATTCTGCCCCATAAAACTGAATTGTACATTTTCAAATGTAGTTCTGTCTAAATCTAAACAATGGAAGCTATTAAAACCTGAGAACCGAACTGATCACAAGGCCCTGACGCATCTAAAATGATAAAGCAGTTGGAACCTTCTATCTGAAAACTTCCAGAACTTGCTGTTCCTAACACGCCAAATAACAGACGATGAGACAACATATCTGAGATTATAAAAAGGAGTCATGAAGCGCTCTGAAAGCACGTTTGCCTCAGATGCACTGAAACAGCAAGCCTTATCTCACCCCTTTTTCCATATGACATTCCTGCTGCACTGAAAGCAAGATCTGTGAAACCCACTTATGGCCTGAACAGATTTAGTGCGGTTTGCACCTCAACCGAAGCATATGATCCATTACTTTCAGACTGTGAGGAGCCCTTCCTTCGCACTAAGAATCTGCCTGAACTGGAAGAGCAGCCTCTTCTGTAGATGTCCAGCTCTTTAGGTGTTCAGGATACCTGTAAACGCTAGCTACAGCACTCCTCTGAGTATGATATGCTCCCAAAATAAACACTTGAAATCTCTAGCCACTTACTATGGTCCTGCCACACCTTCTACAAACTGGCTAAAAATAAAAAAGAAAAAAAAAAAAGAAAATATTCGGGTATAAATTTGACTGATGGAGATAGCAACAATGGGCAGGTAAGAACTACTTGAACATAACACAGCGGCAGTGAAAAGTTTCCAATACAGTGATTAGAAGGATGGGCAATAACCACAGATACTTTGGCCATTAAAAGCAGGGTAGCTGCAAGCCAATTCCAGCCTAGAATCCAACCACTTGAAGTTAATTGGGTACTTAATTTCAAGGCATAGGCATATTAGTTCTACATGACCTTTTCTACATTTCTTTTTTGCTTTAGCTTCTATTATTATTATTATTATTTCTGGACCACTTACACATTGTGTAAAAATGTTAAAAACCTGCAAAATACACAGGTAGAGGCACAGCTCATGCCTGCAGCCCACACTGCTTACACTTGTTACTGTAGCAGGCTTGCAGCTTTACCTTAAAAAAAGATACTGTCCTCCCCTCTTTCTCCCTAGGTTAACTCTTTGAAGTGAAAAGTAATTTTAGTAAGTTGTTCCATATTAAAAAAAAAAAGTTTCAAATAGCATTAACACAAAATCTACAGTAGATCTCAAATGCACACGTATACCCAACAGGATGTAACAGAACACCCCTCCCAGGGACTCCAGAGGTGAAAGCTACTGCCCTTTATCTTCAAGTATTAATTCCCTTCTCATCAAGATCCTTCTCCCCTCCCTTCTTTGTGAAGCCTGCCAGATGACTTCAGGGCAGCCAAGGTGGACAGCACAGAGTAAATGGGCAGTGGAACATCGCAGAATTTCCCTCATGATAGACTGCTTGGTGACAGGTGCTAAGGTCAGCCGAGTGCATTCACTTCCATATGGCTGAATATAGCTCAAGTAGCTTTGTTTACATACTTATTTCATAAAGACGTCTCGCTTGTTATTTCTGTGGTTATGTAAAATAAAATAAGCAGTGGAATTCCTCATCTGGTTCTTAGGAAATCAAACTGACGCTGCCACCTCTCAGTCAGGCAATGGTTGGAGTTGGAGTATCCTGAAGAGTATGACAGCCACTATTTCTTCCAGAGAAAAAACTAGCAGCTGTGCTCTGGAACACATTCCTTTTTGTTCTGCTCATCTTTCTCCAATAACCTCGCGGAGAACGTGGCAGAACTCCTTTCACCTTCACTATAAAGTTCTCATAAAAGTGCCACGGGATGAGAAGGATTAAACAAGCATCAGGTAGTCAATGTGCAGCCAAAACAAAACAACAGTGTGCAAGTCTGAAAGGAAAAGAAGATCACAGAAGAATTACAAGCAGCATTCCTAAAGTGATGAGTATTGAGATCAGGCTTATTTAATATTTCATTAATGATCCTGATAACTAAACTAAGGTGACAGCACTAAGGAAATCTGTAACAAGAAGTTAGTAGGAACCACCAGAAGTGCTAACAAGGGCAAACCAGAATTTTAGAACCAAAAATAAAACAGAGTGTAAGTTCTAATTAGTCCTGTCTGCCAGAGGCTCATCAGTTATAAATGAAGAAAGAAAGAAGATCATAAGGCAGCAAGAAGTTGCCTTAGATATGTCAGGAAGATTACAGAAATGGCTACCAACACTAAATGTATGAGAGAGTCTACAAGTGAAAGGAGAAAGTATTAGCACTTACCAACACTTAGTACTAAAAAACCTCATTGGGAATACTATGGAAACTGTCACTTTGTTCCAAGAAAAAAATAATTTAAGAACAGGCAGGTGCAGACAAGAGCTACTTGGACTGACAAAAAAAAAAGGCTCAGGAATAGCAAAATGTATTCTGAAAGATTTTTGACTGTACATCCATAGCGAAGAAAAGGGAAAAGAATTACTGAGACTCATGTTTAAACAAAGTCAAAAGCAGAAAAAAACAGCCATGAATAACATCGGAAACAACAAAGCTTTTGATCATCAGAACAATACGGTTCTGAAGAGACAGGGGTAGCAATCCTTTACATTAAAGTGGAATCTCATCATCAGCTGCTAACACAGACACGGCAGGGCTAGCAGCAAGAGCACAGGACTGTTCCCAACAAGAGGTCTCTTCTGCAAAGAGTCGCCCAAAAATACAGGCAAAAATCAACCCTCCAAAACCATTGCCAGTAACATCAAAAGAAGGCCCCAACTCCATTTATTTTTGATAATTTCGGATAAAATTGTATTTGCTACTCCTCTGGATGTGAAAGGCCTTACCTCTGTTATCATTTTACAGCTTTTGCATGGTCCAATCTGGCTGAATAACTGAAGTATAAGGACTTCAGTCACATCTCTGGAGAGGTTTCCTACATAGCTACACAAGGAAATAAAAAAAAAAAAAGATGTTAAACTAGAAATTTTCATCTTTTAAAATGAAATTATTTTAAAACCTTAAATAACTGTGACAAAAATTCTCCCATTGAAATCCCAGGCATCTTAAACTGAAACACATCATTCACAAATGATTTCACATTATGGCTTTAATGCAACATCCGCGTGGTCTCAGAGCTATAAAGTTGGCAACACAACTGGGAACGCGGTGCCTGAACCAGATGTAACATGGCATCGATACCAAACCTTCCTTCGGCAGAGAAACATCAGAAGCTGGAGAGAGCAACCAACCGGGCAACAACGTTTTAAGTTTCACTTCCCACTGAGCATCTAAATGAAGCCTACTTTTCATTGGGGTACAAGCTCACACCGAACTCCTATTATTTCAGTAGTGGCTACTGGATGTACATTATGCTGACTCGCAAGGGACCGATTCCGTTTTTCTGTTTTCCTGAACTGGAAAAGCAGCCCACCCACCAACAGGCAAGGCACACAGCATATGCCATAGGAACGTTCCACACACATTATCTGTCTCAACAGCTACCACCTCTGACAGAACTCCCTCAAAACTTGGCAGTGTTACTTTAATATCACCCGTACTTACAGACTTCACCTATACAGCCATAGAAATGTCAGAACTTGGAACTGTTTTTATGAAGTTTAGACAGTTCTAGAGTTACCCACAGAGCCAAAGAGTTCAGAAACCACTCCTAAACAGTCCATTAGAGTATAACGCTTAAAAATTAAAGCCAGGTCACGGAGATGGCTGAGAAAAAGTCACACACACAAAATGGAATGCTTAAAAAAAAAAAAAAAAGCATGACCAAACTGGAATCTCACGCTGTTTATCAAAGTGATCGGCCAAGAGAAGGGCTCGTCACATCACCAGAACTCAACATCTCTAGCAGAGGTGCACTGGGCACTTCTAAAAACAATTCCGTCCAAATATAAGGAGCACAAATGCAACCAATAAGTAACAATAGCAGAATTTAGATCTAGTGTTGAGAGCCATGGTTTAGTGGGGTTATTGGTGGTAGGTGGATGGTTGGACTGGATGATCCTGTAGGTCTTTTGCAACCTAGCTAACTCTATGATTCTATGAATTTCTGCAATTTAGCTGTTGAAAAAAATACACAATTTATTCATTATACTCTACTACAGAATTTCACATCACAGCAAACAAATCAGTCCAAGCTGTTAATACACCTCAGCGAGCTAAACTTGAACACGTACTTCGTAGTTCATACACAAGCAAAACTCTTGTCAGCGCAGCAATTTACGCGTGCACTTCTCCCGTATCCAAGTAAAATTCGTAAAAGCTACGGCTGCCTTTGGCAGCTGGACCTTCACTTGGTTTGAGCAAGCTTAAAACCGACACTACTTGTTTTTCTTTGAACCCCACACCATGAAATGAACACGGTTCCTTTATGCTGGTGCTCTTCCAACAGCTACCCAAGAGCTCCGTGCTCTCTGCTCGGAGGTAAATGCTACACCAGATCCCGAGCGAGTTTCTCACGAGATACCACCCAAACACGGGAACATCCATTGGAAGCATTCACCTGCTCTTTGCCTCCTAACTAGACGTGCATGAACCAGCAGACATCGCTAATGGAAGCTGCATCTGCACCCTGTATGGCTAAGAAGCATTTCAGAAAGTTAAAACTCGTCCAATTCGAGAAGGCAATTCGTCTTATAACGGGGTCTATCTCGCTGACTTTTCAATGCCCTGTTCCAAAAATCCAGCAGTTAAACATTCCAATCTTATATCTGAAACCTTAACTACATTTGTTAATCATTCACCAAGTTAAAACTGCTAGTGATTTGCAGTTTTAAGCGGAAATACTAACCACTGCAGATATTAATAAAATCCGATGGAAAATGATTCCTAGTAAGGGTTTCCACACAAAACATCTGCACTGACACGAGCTTATTACCCGTGCTTGTTCTCCTCGTACGTTCTCAAACTGCATTAGCCAACAGCGCACGGCACTAAGCACCTGTTCTGTAGCACTGACATGAAAGAAAACACAGCCAAGTCCTTTTAGCTTCAGTCCTACTGTGCAGTCAATGCAGGAAGCCAAAGGCTCAGCATCGTCTGCATAATATTAATATTTTATTTCCAAAATGCAAGAACTCTGAACAACAGTTTGAAGAATTCTTTTTGCTCTGACCAAAACAGCCGGGAAATGTGTTCCTTCAAGATCTGTTCAGTTACGAGAAGCCAGGCCAACAACTTTCAGAGGAATTACTCAGTGGTTTTCAATACTACTGCATCTCCTTCAAGACAGTTGTGAGAACGTGACATCATAAATTCCAGCTATGAAACAGGCCGCTTCTTCACAAAAAATAATAAATCAGCAGTGTAATTTGGGACCACCTGACGGATAGATGCAGAGGGGCTGTAAGCTCCTCACGGTCCATCAATTCTCTACATGTTTATGATAAACACCGCTTTGATGTCTAACATTACCGCAATCAGAACACATTCATACCTTTCACAAGCTGCTAACGCTCTCAAACTTGAATACACACCCTGAGACTACTTCACAAGGAGAGGCTCACCTAACAAACACAGCACACACACAGACCCAAATCTCCTGAAGTGCATGTAAAATAAGTGAACACAAACCACTACGAGTTTGAAACAGTACACTGAAGATTAGGGCTTGCTGGTTGCTTGTGCACTTGTAAGTTAGCACACTCAGTACAGTTAAAAGATGATTTGGGAAAAGAAACACCATACAAGCAAACGGCTTCAGCATACAACCTACAAATGCTTGTTGGGCTCCAGGATCCTTAGGAGTCCTCTCAGCTCAGGATCCACTACCAATCTATGAATACTCCATCACTAAGGAAACAAACACGGTCAACATATTTGGAGCAGAAACCTTACCTTTCTGGGAACACAAAGCTTCTCAGCTGATGCTAATCACGGACTGCCAGACAACTGGGGCACCACTTTTTAACCTCAACTTACACATGATATAACACAATGCTTTCCATTCTACTTCATGAAACCAAAATGAGCAGAAACACACCTAAAGAAGACATATGGCTTTCAAAAAGCTATTCCACAGTATATCAATCTTTCTGTTTTGTTACATCCTATGGAATATATTATTCAAACTTAAAAATCGTCACAGAACTCAACAAAGAAGCACTTAATATGCTCACATAGGCTGCTGGCTTGGTTAATGTAAGCAAAGTTGTGGCTTTTTGCAATAGCGTTTGCTTTCTTCTGCAAGTTTGAAGTGCTTAAATACTAATTAATAAGCACATACAACAAAACAAACCATACATTATATACCCTGATACAAGTTTCAATATATTACACTTGAAAGTGGCTGACAACACAAATAAGAAACTGTATTTGAAATTCAGAGAGCTTGCAGAATTGCATGAAGAACGGAAGACACATGTAGCAGTTAGTTTCAGACCTAAATTCTTAGGCTTGAACAAAAAGATCCTCTTTGTGGAGGTCAGTGGGTTTCCATTCATTCCAGACAGCTGAGAAAGAAAGGGATGTTACAGCCACGACTTTTAGGTCCAGGAAGGCTCCCCTACACAGTGCCTGGATGAAAAACACAACAAATGCTTTTCACACTCATACAGACAGCATGCAAGGCGTGGCAGATTCTAACGAAGAAATCATGATAAGAAGTAAGGTAACTGATGGAGTGAAAACTGCCTAGAAACCCTAGCAGAATCTCTCGGTTGGCGCTAGCGAGCTATAGAAACAATATGAAAAATCTACTCAGCAGACTCTACCAAAAGAATCTTGCTCTGCACGAGGATTGAACTGAAAGAAGGCACAGAATGGAAGCAAATCCAGCTCAGGGTTCACAGCTGAACAACTGTACTTCTGCATCCTACCTGAAGTCCAGAGCACTTACTATACAACGTGGCAAGGCTAATGATGGGACAACTCGTGTATATAACGACTGTTCTTAATTTTTTTCTAATGTCACTAATAAGAAAATGAAAATTGGCAACTTATCTTCCTGTTGCAAGGGGTTCCTAAAAACACCAACAACACACACAGTTTCTGATGGCCTAGTTTCCACCTTAAGGTACAAACAGAACTTATATGGCTCACCGAGGAACGAGATCCAGCAGTACCCACACAATGTTCTGTACCACATTGGTCTTGAGGTGTGCTGACCAAGATCTAGATACCACTGCGACAAACAGCACGGAAAGCCTGCCCTTCACAAGGGATCTGCTACTTGCTCTAAGCAGTACGCAAGAGTTTAGGGCAGAAGACGCTTTCCATGAAGGCCTACTAGTTATGAACTGTGAGGAATAAAAATGTAATGGGCATCTATCTTCTACAGTAAGCCTCAGTAGGTATCTTAAATTCTTTGAGGTTCACCACCTCATCATGATTGACAACAAGAAAACAAACCCTTACGGTTTTTCTTTAATGAAGGAATAAATGAAATACAAAAGATACCTACAAAGCTTCCCATAATTTATCAGCCAAGCACTTCTGGTCAAATAGCTACGTGAACAATTTATTCTTCATTAGGCTTTCTCCTGTAAAAACAAACTAAAGAGCTCAAATGATATTATTAGTTGTCCTTGGGAGGCAGTGAGCCTTTTATTTATATGCAAGATCACAACTGCTCTATGCATGAGAAGCATCACCCAGTATAAACAATCTTAAAACAAGAACTTGCAGGTGTAAATCTGAAGATAGATATTTCAGAAAGAAAAGCAAAAACGTTTGCACTTTATGAAAACTGCCCTAAAAGAATAAGAGGAAAGTAACCCTACATGCCTGATCACTAGAAAGCTACCAGGAAACGCACGGATGTGCTGTTTATTACTTTGATGAGTGAAGAAGAGAGTCACATACGTGCAATACCACTTCTCTGGCAGCTGCAGCGATGACATTTCAGACACTTTAGCATAAAATAATTTTTTCCTCACCAGTGACTATGGGCCAACTTCAGTCGCAGCTGAGTGCAGTAAGTGACAAGAGCTCACTTCAAGTGCTGTTAGTTAGGAGTAAAAAGATTTTAAAACTTTGGCTAGGTATAGCGCTTATTTAAAAAGAGAGGAAAAAAAAGCAGAGGAACCAATCAGCAAAGGAAATGGACCTGGAGTAAAACAGGGTGCACCTTTGCCCTTTTCCCCCTGCTCATTTCTAAAGCCGCGCTCTGGAAACTACTTCCACTGTCAGGGCCAAGCACATTCGGACCGCTCAGAACGCCAGCACAGAAAGCATTTCAGAGGGATTTATTCTAACTAACTCAACGACTAAGCACTACAAGCAAGTGAAGAGAACTTTGCCAGATGTAGAAAAGAGTGGGGAAAAAAAAAAAAGAAAAAAAAAAAAGAAAAGAACGCACCACAAATTGCCTCGAAAAGCCTTAAATGCCAAGTCATCATTTTGGTACCAGAAACAAAACAGAGCAAAACAGATAAATACGCTCTGTTTCGGCCGTGCCTTTTAAAGCGGCCTTCGATGCAGAGCACCCTGGAATCCTTTCGGAGCGCTCCTGGCCCGGCCCCGCACAGACAAAGGTTCCACGGGCGCGGGGCGAGCCGCCCGAAGGCTGCTCTGCCGGGACAGCCCGCACTGCTCGCACCCCGCCAGCTGCGCATCTATCCGCGAACCGGAGCGATCGACAAGAGAACGATACGCTCTCCACTGCCTCACGTTACGTACAGCCCTCAGCGTCAGAGAACAGCACGCACACACAAAAAAGCCATACCTGCGGAGTTGAAAAGAACTCAACAACAAAACCTCAGCGTTATATTTTTGGACAGAACGCAGACAGCAGCCACCGAGCTATCAGACGCTGCCCGTAGAGACGCGGCCAGCACAGTTATTCCTCCTGCCAGGCCGCACCGAGCGCTCCCGAGGCGCAGCGCGCTGCCCGCTCCCCGGAGCCGCCCCCCGTCCCGCCGGGACCGAACAAAGAAGTTGGCGGGGCCGGGCGCGGCGCCGGGGCCCGAACCCCGCGCAGCCCTGGGCACCGCCGCGTTCCCTCCGCTCCCTCAGAGCCCGCCCGCCGGAGCCTCCCTCCCTCCTTCCCTCCGTCCCTCCCCGCACGGCTCCCGCTCGCCGTCCCTCCCTCGCACGCCGCCCGCCGGCACCGCCGCTCCCTGTCCGCACCTCCCCGCCCCCGCGGCCCGGCCCCGCACCGCCCTGCCCCGCAGCCCTCGCCGGCCCGCGGCCCCCTCCCCACTCACAGGGTCCGGGGCTGCCCGTCGTCTTCCATAATGGTGCGTGAGCTCCGCTCGCAGCCGGGGGCAGCGCCGGAGGGGGGGGCTCCGCCGCGCGGGGAGGCGAAGGGAAGGTGAGGGTGAGGGCCCCGGCTGCCCCCGCTCCGTCTCGCCCCCTCTCCAGGTCCCGACACCGCAGCCCGAACGGGAGAGGAAAGAAGCACCACAAAATGGCCGCCGCCACCAGACAACTCAGGAAGCCGCGCTCCGCGCAGCCGCGCCCCGCCGGCCCGCTCCCTCTCGGCCCGGGTTCTCCTTCCCGGTCCCCTCCGCCGAGCCGCGGAGCGCTCTGGGGATCGTAGTCACTGACGGAGAGAGCGCGGCGGGCCGGCGGGTGAGCCGCGGCGGCCTTCTGGGTGCTGTAGTCCTCCGACGGCCCGCAGCTAAGGCGGAGAGCGGGGAGGGAACTACATCTCCCAGCATGCCCCGCGCTGCGCGTTCCTCCGTGCTGCGGGTTGGCGGCGGGCAGCACGGGAAGGGGCGGTCGTGCGCGGTCCCGGCTCCCGCCAGCGCGGCGGGAGCGCGCAGCGTGGTGCGCGGAGGCTGCGTGTGCAATATGGATGTGAACGTGTGTGTATAAATACGTATATATTCTAAGCGTCCACTTGTCCTTCATTAACCCAGAACCCCGAAATAATCAGTGCTGTGTGTATCGTTGCTTTAAACGAGTCATTTTCGGAGGTTGGAGATTCCCCTTCAGACTGGGCGCTGTGCAGGACTCCCAGCCCGCTCCGTGTCACTGGAGGAAGGAGGTCGGGGAGAGCAGCGTTACGGCTCCTGGGGCTTTTTAAACTGCCGCTAAAACCGAGGGAGGAAAAAGTGCAAATGTCATTAAAATGTCATATAAAGCAGATTCTGATTTATATCAAGTGGTCGGTTTCACTTTGTTTAATCTTGTCTGGAAAGATTTAAGTATATATGGGTCATGTCACCATACATTTTCAGATATCCACCAGCCCAGTGTCAATTTGTTGTAAAGATTACAATTGCTGTCAAAGGTGTCACGCTCAGGGGGCTCACTGGGCGTGGTGACAACGGGACAGAGATTGTCCATCCTGTTCCATCCCCTGGCATTTGGAGCAAGCACCTGCAACGGGCACAATTCTGCACTTCCCCTGGGTCTCTGCACCCCAGAGTCATGGAATCATGGACCCAGGGGATCACAGAAGTCATAGAATCATTTAGGTTGATAGAGACCTGTAAAGCCGTCATGTCCTGCCACTAACCCAGCACTGCCAACCCCTCCTCCCACACATGGCCGTCCCTCGCTGCGGTCCCACAGGCAGGCTGCTGTGCCCAAAGGCTGCTGAGGGGCCTCAGCCGAGCTTCCAAGGCAGATAACTGGATATTATCACCGCTTTTTGGCAATTTCAGCATCGAGCCAAGGTCTCTGGGGGCCGTGTGGAAGTGCTTCCTTTCTGGGAGGGGTTGGCCCACGCTGCGGCCTGTGGTGAAGGCCACAGCAGAACTCCCCAGAGCCAGCAGTGTTGTCACCCAACACGTAATTCACACTGACAGGAAAACAGGTTATGCTGGGCAAAAACAGCCTAGGACTCTGTGATCCCATGGTTCTCTGATCCTCTGACTCGATCGTCCCATGGTTCTGTGATCCCATCATTCCGTGATGCTGCATTGAAATGCATTCTTCCCATCAAGGTGAGCGCATGAACAGCTAACAAGCTGCTGTCACGTGTCTTAAATACATTTTAGCCTGCTGAAATCAGTTTTCAGCTCACTGCATTGCTTTTCTGTTATTCCCAGAAAACTTCTGAGGAAAAAAATCTTTGACATCAAACAAAAAATCCATGCTCACACCACTGAAGTGTTATCATAAAAAAAAGTAAAAAGCTTAATGGAAGAAATTTCCTGGTAACTTTCATTTTTCTTCAGCTAGTGACATGCTAAATTAGGAATTTTTAATTAGGAAACAGATCAGAATAGCTCTGTTTGGGCACAGTATGGGTTCCTCACAGGCAGAACGATCATTGGTCTGTGGAAGAAATTGAATTTGTGTACACACTGAACATTCAAGTACTAGCGAATGCTCTCCCTCTTCCAAAATAGTAACACTGTGAAGAAAACTGCCTATATACTTATCAGACAAGATATCTTCATGCCTGCTGCTCGCACCGTAATGTTTTCCCTTCTTTAACTTAAACACCGAAGGCTGTTGCCAGGCACATCTTTCTGAAAGAGGCTGCTCTGGCAGCGTATGTCTTAGGAGTGTATGTGGGACAGGGGCTTTAAGCAGCTCTTTACAATGTACTGGAAACACAGAAGTTGGAATACATAAGGGGCTACTGGAATAGTCCTGCTGTGGGTTTTGCATAGCTGAAGATTGCACATGAAGAGCCTGCATATGCAGAACCACAGCTATCTGCAGGCAGAGCTGCTGGGCACCACCCGCAGGGGCAAATTCCAGTGTTGTGCCTGCATAGGAGCTGCAAATGAACCAGCAGGAGTCTGCACTGCTTTGTGTCCTCTGGATTAGGCACTACATTTGTGTGATCCACTCTGATATACCGAAACCTTGTCACAATATATGCAGATCAGCAACGCCTCCTAGTAAAGTCTGTGGGCTAGAAGGTGAATGAAACTGGAATACACATCGACAAACGTGATCTCATACACTTCTCTGAGAACAGCCATTTCATTTACAGCAAAAAAGGAATCTTCCCTTTCGGAGACATGAAGTTTTGTAAAAATGTTACCAAAATATTTAAACATTCTGCCATATGCAAAATGACCAGCTATCTCCAAAACCAATCAAAACAGCACACAACGTTATTCCCCTCTCCCCTTAGACATATCCTGCACAAATAAAATCTTACACAAACTGTCCTCATTTCTTGCCTTTTAAACCTTGTTTTTCTCCATGATTTTTTTTTCTCCCAACCTTGCCCATTTTTTCAGCTATAGAAGCTTTTTAAAAAGCAACACGAGAAAGGTCATGCCAGAAGTTATATAGGTCTGGGTATACAGATGATACATAGAGTTATATACATATATTTCCAGACTGAAAGGTGAAATTATTTATTTATGTGTTTGGTTATTTGGGCTATAAGCCATAAATCATAGGCATTCTCTGAAAGTTATGAGAGTTTGCAGTGTTTATTGCTACATGAAATGATGCAGCAGCTATGAGACACAGAAATGGCGTTGGATTGCCCATTACCACCCAACATCGATAACGTGCATCCCCATCACAACTGCCAACTCCCTGGCAGTGCAAGCATTATTGCTCAATGCAGCAATAAAAATAATTAATTTTTAAAAAAATCAGGAAAAATTATTTCTTGAGTTTCAGCTTTCAAGTTCATGTTAGGCTGGCAGAGGCCTCAGAACAGGGAGTATTTGAATACTGCTCAGTGGAGAAGGGTGTAAGATTTATTCAGAGGCAGTAGGAGGCACATAAAAAGAGAGCAGAACCGACTTTAACTGAAGCTTGCCTGAGTGATGTATTAGTGCCAGATCAAACAATTTAATCTGGAAAAAAATGACTCTCAAAGTTTTCTTTTACTCTACCTTTCTGTCAGTCTTTGGCCACTTTACACACGTGTGTTTCAGCAGTATCGTCCTTTCACTGTCAGAGACATACAAGGTCCCAGCAACTTGTGGACAACAAGTGGGTATGGCACGAGACTTAATTCCATCCACATTCAAGGCTGGAAGCACTGTAGAGGGACATTAGGAGCTAGCTTAGATGCATTCTCAAAGTACATACTAAAAACCAAGTTCTAGTAGGTGTAAAGAGTGACACAATATTTGAAACACTGGACAGCACTGAGCCCAAGAACTCTTCTGTGGGAACACCGTTATTAAATTATATTTTCCCATTAACAATTACTTTTTGAGTAAATCATAATCTGTTAGATACCTTTATGCCTTTACATAGCATTAATTTACTGAACAGACTATCATTTAGTGTTACATAAAGACAATAATTAATTAAGTACAGCAGCCCCTTTTACATCTGGAGCTATTTTTATTGACCAAAACATGACATAAGGTCTAGACACTTGACTAATTTTCCATGTAACTACTTAGGCACTGGATCCTAACTGGCCTTTTTGTTAACTTATTTACAGCTGATATCTGGCTGATGGACCCAACGTTGTATGATCCATCGTGATATTTTCAAGTAAGATAGAGCAATTCTCACCTGAAGCTGGTAGCACACAACATCTCAGGGATGCTCCAAGTCAGCACTCCTCTCTTTCTGCAAACCTATGACTGAGAAAAAGGCATAAATTGTTTGGAATGAAATGAAAAAGCCATCAAATTATAACAGAGCTAAATGAGAAATCAAGACAACATTTTTAATCTGTGGTCACTCAGTTATCTGTTATCTCTCCTTGTTCCAGTGGACAGCCGATGGGACAAGAACATTCCCTGCAAACAGTTTTTACTAACTATAGACTTGAGCAAGGATTTGTTTTGGAATTGCCTCTTCATTTATCTCTTTGTAAGCACAGCTTGTCTTTATAAATCTTGTTAGCTTGCATACCTTATTCTTAACTACATACAGCAAGTCTGGAAGTTAGATGGTAGCAGTGAAATCTTGCAGAGATGGTTTGCTAACTTGTTTTTTTCTCATCTCTAAAATAAAAATCTTTCTTTTTTAGTTCCATAGAACTTCATTTTACAGATTTATGGAGGAAATGAAGGCACAGCAAGTTTCCAAGTTCCTAATCATTACCTTAGACCATTGCTGCTACCTGCATGGTGGGAAAAGCTGCCCTGGCAGGGCAACTGGCTCGATGTGGGCAATGAAAGCCCCTCTGAGGGGCTGTGACGTCTTGCATATTGTGGAGCAGTGCTGAGAGACACAGAACAGCCTGCCCAGAGCCTGCTGAGAATCGTGAGGAGCAAACAAGGCTTAATTCAATCTTTCCTCTCTCTCACTTCAACAGCAGGAGGGTTAGTCTTAGGAATCCAGCCTCTTTTGAATCTAGTTGGTATGCTTTGTCATCTGCTGATCAAATTATCCTTTTAAAAAACAGCAGGTGCAGTGACACTCAAAACAATTACAAATACAGAAGTTCTAGATGTGTATTGGAAACACCAGAAACAAAATTCCGAGGACCCCTCGTGACTGCTGCCTTCAGGCAGACCCCTAACTGGAACTTATCACAGAGTTACAGAGTAAAACCAGGAAAGAATTGTGAACTCAGATCATGTCCTGCGAACATGCTTTCCACTCCTGGCCTCTTTTTTTTTTTTTTCCTCACCCAAAATCCCAATGCTGCATGAATGAAATGTGAATGAAATGTATTTAGGTTTTATCTGACTTAGCTTTAAGGTTGAGGTCTTATAGTCACAAGGCTAACAGTTCGAGCTATGTGAATTTTGCAGCTGATGGGTACACATGTATAAGCATACACAGAAGCATGTCACAGCAGGAGATCAGAGCCAAGTCCGGATGGGAGCTGCACAATGCAAGCTAATTAACAGTGGCACATAAGTGCATGGAACTGAACAGTTAAATGATTAAAAATTAAAGAAAAAAACACAAAGAGGGCTCAGTTTGCTGCACTGAAATGCTCTTTTATTTTGAGACCAGCTAACTTTTTTCCTAGAGGAAGAAGTCTTACCTATAGGCCAAACCCAGAAGAGTCAACTTTTCTTTTCATGTAGCTCATTGGCCCAATTAGCTGCTCTGAAACACCTGGCTGCAATGTCAGCCAGAACTAGGAGTGGTGAGTAAAGGAAAGCAAACTGCATTCGAGCCTTAAGTTTTATACAGATGCTGCCCTCTATCCCTGGTGATCTCATGGACTGAGCAGGAGGCTGTGAGAAGGCAGAAGATACCTTAATTAATCGTTCCCACATAATTCCTCAGAGCTGAAAGTGTTTCCTATGTGTACGTATAACTTAATCAGGAAGCATCTAGAGCCTTCACACATCTAAAGGTCATGCCACCAAAAATAAACATAAAGATGCTGCCAGCTTAATGGAAGTTTAGTTCAAATGCCAACCAGAATTTGTCATCTATTTGTCAACTCTTAGTTTGCAACAAGAAAACACACACATATCCTAAAATAAAAGAAAACCTTCTGTCACGCCACGCTGTTCCTGTTTGATCATAGTCTAAACCCCGAAAAAACCTTGGATGTGATCCCACAGGGCTAACAGGAGCAAAATGTGATCTGACAAAATCATCGAGCTAAATGCATAAATAGGCTGATGTAGTTCTGCTTTCCTGAAGCTAACAAAAAGGAACTTTGAAGACTGTAGCTTTGTCTTACTTGGAGTTGCTTTCGATCACCGTGTTCCCAGGGTCTTGGCGTTACACTGAGCAAAACCATCTGGGGAAATACAGTCACAGGGACATCTCCCCAGAAGTCATCTGCCTGATGTGCATGAATGAAGGACGGACAAGATCCTAATGTTGCTTTCACTCCTGTGCAGCTATGGGAATCTTAACAAGATGAGCACGTTTTAGCTCTGGATGACTCTGGACATGAGGTCACAGGACTCCGATTCCAACAGTTTCTTGTAGGTGTACCTACAACCATTACATTATGTTTGCAAAGCAAACCCTAAGATGCACAGCTGCTGTAACTTCCGTCTGCTGAAGATTTCCCACCACCTGGGCTGCACAATGATTTTCTTGAATCTGCTTAGCAAAATCACCCCAAGCTTTTCTTGCAGTTCAAGGAAGTATTGTACCAATCACACAGTGCAGAGCTGTATAAGATAGGCCTTTATTTGCCCATTCAGAACCAAAATACAAGTTATTTCAAACTACTGACATAAGACTTGATTTATTTTTAAAATATATTTTTCCACTGTGCATATTTCATAACCATTCAACATTTTTGTTTATTATCATAAATGATGATGAACAAGATACTGAATTAGGTTCCTGTGTCTGCTCTATGCTCTCATTAGTCATGCAGTTGAAACAAAACTTCGTATGAATGCACCGTGCTAAGAAGGTACAACAGGGGGCTGTGCTCTCATCAGCTTTGCATCAAGAGCTCTTAAAAAGGTTTTGTTTCTCAGGCTTCAGTCCTGGAACAGGCAAAAGGAGGAACTGCATGCATAGGCAATTGTGTATTATCAAAGCATAAGAGGGATTCTGTGTAAAATTCACCAGGATAGTCTTTAAGGAGCAGGTGTGTATAATCTTGCAACCTGAAATTCTCCAAATGTATTTTCTCCTGGGAAATCTAGCTGCTTTCATGTCAGAGAAGAAAGAAAATGACACAACATACACTTGGCTAGACACCACTAGCTTACAGCATCCCACACCGTGTGCTCAGCACAAGGGAGCCTGGGCCCAGCAGGGCTCAGTCATGCAAGAACAGATTTTTGAGCTGTTTGTTGCTCTGCTGGGATCTGAAATGCCCAGTGCCATGCAGTATCAGGTCTCACTGCCTGCTGGGTGTAACTGCCAACCCTGTGTATTCAGTTCCCTCTCTTGTAAGTTCTTCGTGGATGTTTGGAGTTGGCATCACTCCCAGTGAAGACATGGAGCTAGAAAGCGTGGTAAAATATGTAGATCTTCAGTCACAGAACTTTCTGCTCCCATTGATCAAAGCACTGGAGGGTGAAGGCTTAGCACACAATTTTCAAGAGCAAAAATTTGTATCTAATTCAGGATAGACTTAAGTAAGCAAATTCGGAGCGAGCCTTTTGCGCATATGTTCATCAGCATCTTTTGATGTCCTGAAAATAAACTCATCAAATATACACACAGAGCACGCTTACCTTACAGTATGACATAACCCTTACAAACATCATTAACATTACAAATATGCCTGTGCTTCTCAACAGGAGAAGATTATGTGGTCATTTCTAATCTCTCCCAAACTGCTGTGTTCACATCTTCACTGGGCAAAACCACCTTATTTCAAGGCAGGGCCATGCCCATGCTAATTACCAGCAACCAGCTGTTCTGCAGCTGCCTTCTGTTTGTCTATCCTTTGGGTGATGTTCCTGGGGGCTTCTGCCCAGCTGTTGATTTTCAAGGAGTGTATAGGGATGCAATTGCATTTGAAACTTTCCTCCTGCTCAGACTGAAGTGAGAGTGACCACAGAATTGAAGCCTCTCAGCAGTGACTGGCAGACAGCAGGGACAGGCACTTTTCTCTGGAACCAGGCTAAAGCTGCAAAGCAGCTATTAAAGGGGCCCAGCGAAGTTTCAAGAAAATACTCTCTCATCAGGACCTGCAGACTTCTTGAAACCAAACTCTTCATGGTACTATTTTTATAGGAAAATTCTCAGACAAGACAGAAGACACAGAAAATGCACATGCAGTGATCGCATGGTACGGAGCTCAACTGCTTTGGTAGAGATAAAGGTTGTCTGTAATTGGTGTAACAGCCAAGAGACATTGGGGGAAGTTCTTTACTATGAGAGTGTTGAGGTCCTGGAACAGGCTGCCCAGAGAAGCTGTGGATGCCCCGTCCCTGGAGGTGTTCAAGGCCAGGTTGGATGGGCCCTGGGCAGCCTGGTCTAGTATTAGCTGCGGAGGTTGGCGGCCCTGCCTGCAGCAGGGGGGCTGGAGTTTGATGGTCCTTGAGGTCCCTTCCAACCCAAGCCATTCTATGAGTCTGTGATGACATGAAGCACATTCCCAGTGCCTGCCCCAAGCATGGGATTATTCCAGGACAATACTCAACTTCTTTCCAAGCGCAGACAGAAACAACAAAAAATTCCTTCTTGGTAAAGATCACCAACAGATAAGAAATCTGAAAATGTTCTGTGGGACGGAAGGGGCAAGCAGGGCGGCTGGCTGTGCTGTGCCTCCAGCATGCTCACCTTGCCAAAGCAGCCTCTTGGCAGCTCAGGAGCTGCTGAAGCCTGGCAGTGATCTGTTCTAGCTGGTTGCCCGGCCACATTCAAGCACTGGTGAACAGAAGGGGGGTTTTGCTTTCTGAAGGCTTAGCGAGGATCTTTCCATGCTGGTGTTACCCTCCAGGAATCAGATCCATTGGATTTCTGCTTTGCACTGTGCGTAATTTGTTTAGTACATGTGACATTTAAACCGCTGAAGTATAGAGAACAGATGAACAGCCTAAAATAAAATAAAATACAAGAATACAGCAGGAGATGAGAAAATGTGTAATACACACTTTGAGACACAAATCTAGTTAAATATAAACAATAGGAAAAGTAAACAGTCTTGTTCTAGTTAAAGCAAGTTAAAGATTCAAAACGATCTTTTCAGCTCGTGGAGTCCAGGATTCAGGGGGAAATTAGACTGCTACCACCAGTTAGAGTAACAGCAGTTCTGTGAGCTAAGATAAGCGTAACCTCATCTTGTGTTTCAGAAAACTGATTACTTTGGGAAGGAATTATTGCCCTGGCGCTGCAATGAACAACAGATTTTATGCATTATCCAGGGTTCAGTCTGATTCAGGAACACTGGAGACGCAGCTCTGAGTCAGCCCGTTGAGCAGAAGTCCCAAGTTTCCCCTCTGCCTTGTCAGGCATTATTGATCCTCCAGCAGGATGGCTGAAGAAGATAATATCTAATCGAGTTACAGATTGCAATCCTCCGTTCTGATTTAAAAAGGAAATTAGTTCATCAACCTGCAGGCTGAGGACTGCACTGTAGCGGAGATGTTTCACTCCGTGTCCCTGGAGTGGGGGTAGGATGCTGCAGGAGACAAAGTTGAGAGGTATGAGCAGTAATCACTTCAGCTGTCCTATCCAAATTCACATGTGAACGTGAGTCAGAGCTGCTGCTACAGATGGGATATTTCCCTGCAGCACTGTGCAAATACGTGCACGCCAACGTTGATCAGATAGCGGATGAAACTTAACGCTCTCCAGAAACTCTCCATCCCACATCTGCCCCGTCCTGCCGATGCATCCTACAGTGACCGAAACCCTGAATGATGGATTCGCTTCTTCCAGTTCTCTCTTTGCAACTGCTCTTATCAGCAAGCTGGCCTTGAGCAGCCAGCTAAACTCTTGAAGTGGGGGGAATGCATTCCTGGCACGGTCCCAGGGAGCTCTTTGTATGGCTAAAAAATGCTAGCACTTCTAATGCTGCCTTTGCTCTCCCTGTTGGAGCTGCCTCACACTCCCAGCAGATGCTGTTCCAGCACTCTGTTCTGGCAATTCTTTTCTTTGTTTTGTTTTTTGTTTCTTGACTGAGATTTACTAGCAAACCTTGCACAGCAAACCAGATTCTAGGCATTTAGGGCACTGCAGCCTCGAGTACAGAGCAGCAGTTCATCCACTAGGTGGAGGCCTGTAAATACTAATGAATGATGACCACTGCAGCAATTAAAAAAAAGATGCTGTGATAGACTAATTTGTTCTCCTGATTCCTAATGAAGTACGGCAAGGTTATCTTGCTCAGTGGACAGAGCTCGCTAGATCTTACATCAGAGAGCTGTCTACTTAGAGCTCTATCTATCTGGCTCAGGAACAGGGAATGTTCAACAAAGAATGCCTACTTTGTACATCATAATTTAGCCGACCCGTTCAAAATATATTAAGAAAGTGATTAGTTCTAAAAAATCCCAGATCTTCTCTGTTGCCTTTGTTCTGTATTGAATTTTTCTTTTCTCTGCATATAGATCACAGACATTAAAGTGGTTTTGGTGTGTTCACAGCCGGAGACACTCCCTGACTTAAGGCAGGGTTGCAACCCGCACAGAAAAATAAAGGAAAAACAAAACTGCACTGAAATTAGCTTGTGGGGCCTCCTTCAGATTTAAAAAATCGGAAATTTGGAAATCTGAGTATGTGCTTTGTGAATGCCGAGACGTGCAATGTGATTTCAACATGCAGGTTTTAAAAGCTTTTCTCCATTTAGCCAGTAAACTGAGCCATCTGTTTTCTTATTAATGCTTTGTACTTTCCATTAAAGTTCATAGGATGTATATTTATATATCAAACAATTCCCATGTTACTACTGTATCTCCAGTGAGCAGATGACGTGGCTGAGCTATACACACCATACAATTCCTGCACCAATATAGCGGTCAGCATGAGATCAGACTGTTTGTGTACAGATATGTGATGCTTTCTTAAAGGCTCTGCATTTTCAGTTTTCTGAAACGTGGTGTCCAGTTGTATTAGTGGCTCTTTTTTTTTTTTTGGTGTGCTGTTGATAAAAAAAAAAAAAAAAAGTCCACCATTCTGAGCAAAGCATGAAGCCAAACATCTCCATCTATGCCTCTGGCTGCAGTTTGCAGAGTCCTTACTTGAGAATCCTCACCTGAGACCTTTTTGCTCTTATCTGAAGTGTTTTGTGCATCTCGAACAGGACATTCAGACAGGGAGTTTCCAGGCTGCTCAGCCCTAGTACTCTGCTTTTGAGTGAAACATCAAGCTATGGAAGTCATGGTGGTAGATTAGTCATAATCTATCTCAAATTGGAATACTGAAGGACTCCACGTGCCTGCTGCTCTTATTGACAGAGATTTCTTATGACTCAATCTGAAATGACTCCAGCAGAGAGCTTGGACTCCTGCTTAGAAATAAAGCTCTAGACACGTGCCATACACATTGCCTATCTGCAGGTTCATCAGTAACAGCCTTCTGGAATACCTCATCCAGAACAAACGTTTCAGCTCATAAATCTTTTCTGTTCAGGTGATCTGCTAAATTTTGAGGGATACTCAGAAAACAAGTTGTAAAGCCAATTTAAGGCTCACCGCAAGACGTGTTATTTCCTGATATACCAGAGATACCTACTTGTTTATACAGTGAGTAACAATGACATCCTTACAGTGGTGCTGCTTTGAACAACCCCAGCTATCCCTGCAGCACGGCAAGGAGGCAGCTCTGCAGCCTGGGGACAGCCCGCAAGGAGCACACCTCCCCATCAGGTGTTGGATTCCATGATCCTTATGGGTCCCTTCCAACTCTGGATATTCTATGATTCTGTAATCTTGGGCAGAGCTGTTACCAGTATCCTCATGTGAAGAGCAGGCAAAACAGATCACCTCCGCCAACGTTTCTGATCCACCTACTAATTTTCTGTTTGGTCTAGAATCAGCCAATTTTCAAGACAAAGAAGTGAGTGAAGACCCAATAGAGCTTATTAAGATTTTTGCTGAGCAGTATTCCATAGATGAGCATTTCCACAAACCATTCTGGTCTGAAACACGGCTAAGAACAATGTAAGTTGTGAGCCATATCGCCTCACGGTTGCAGCCATGGCACAGTGCTGTGTAACAACAAAACCTGAATCCCAGGGCTGCTGTGCCAAATAACCCACCCACCCAGCAATCCTTACAGCTATAAGAGGCTAAAATCTGCCTAGCACGGACAACAATTTAATTAAGAAGAAAGGTACAATATCCAGCCAAGTAAAATCAATCACTTGGATGCTTCCCTTCTCAGTCCACACTCATCTCTGCAGCCAGATGCTACACCCACGGCTTTTGCTCCTGCAGAAGCAGCTCAGGCAGATTTTGGCCTATCAGCCCATGCTAATTTTGGTGAAATGCCCTCACCTGTTTCTTAGCAAGGCACACACTCACAGCAACATTTAGCTTATGACTCTTAGCTAGTCCCCTGAATTTTCCTTTTATTTTCACCTACTGGCTGACCTTTTTTATTAACTCTGCTAAGTATGTGGCTAACTATCAGCTGCAGCAAAACAAAGCAACCCATTCACTTCTCTGTTTGCACTCCATCAGATACAGAACCCATCTGTATTACTTCCTTAGCGTTCACAAGTAACTTTCCTGCAAGACCTTTTAACATCTGTGTCCCCCACATCTGAATCAGCTGCTTTTGTTGACTTGGCAAGGACTCTGCCATATGCTACCAAGAACATATGGTCTAAGCGTGCCTCTTTCTGTTACGAGACAAGGAGAGAAATTCCTCTGTAGAATTTACAGAGCGGAAACAGAGCAGGTCTCTGACACCGCGATTTTTGAGACAAATGCTGACATTTGCTGAGCAGAGATCCTGTGGCACCGAGAGAGGATGAGAGGCAGCAGAGCTCAGAGGTGTGCCCGGGGGTGGGCACCACTGTCCAGGACTGGCTGCAAGATGTGCAAGGTACACAACTGTTGCTATAGGAAATTGATGTCAGTAATGATGATAATGCAGGCATCTGAACCAAAGGAGGGTTACAAAGATGGTGAAGGGTCTGGAGGGCGAGAGGTGTGTGAGGAGCCTGAGCTCCCTGGGTCTGTTGGGCCCGGAGCAGGGCAGGCTGAGGGCAGTCCTCATGGCGGCTGCAGCTCCTCACAGGGAGCCGAGGGGCAGCGCTGAGCTCTGCTCTCTGCGACAGCGACAGGGCCCGGGGGAACGGCATGGAGCTGTGGCAGGGGAGGGGGACTGGGGTAAGGGTCTGCACCAGAGGGCGGTGGGCATGGTGGCTCTCAATCCTGGAGCTCAGGAAGCACTGGGACACTGCTCTCAGACACAGGGTTTGGGGGGTGCTGTGTGAGGACAAAAGTTGGACTCAAGAATCCCTTCCAACCTGGGATATTCTGACTGTGATTCTAAGGAAGGAGCAAGGCTGAGCAATCATTTGGGACAGTGGTGTGATAAACAGACTTCACTGTCAAAGGATGGATGCCAGCGTCAATCAGCGTCAGGCCAATCTCTGACCCTGCCCTGAGCCGACCAGGCCCTGACTGTCCCCGGGGTGTGCACAGGCAGTTCCTCTGAAGTGAGGCACTTGGGTACTGAGCATCTGCTCGGAGGAATGCACACCTCTAACACCTCGGAGCAAGCAGCCTTGCAGCAGGGAATGCCTGCATTGAGGGGCTCGGCATCCACTCCGCAGAGTAGCTACCTGTCAGCAGGCACCTGGGGCTGCGTGTGCCGGTCAGATGGCTGCAGGTGGTCACTGCAAAGCGCTCTTACCCACACCCAGCACACCCAGCTGGGTGAGAGATGGCTTTGGGAGCTCGCAGACACACTCTCTGCCTTCGGATGTTCCTCAATACTGGTGAATCCAAAGGCTGAGACACACTGAGAATGATCAAACAGTCGATTCTGAAGTACAAATGCCTGTCCACAACGCAAGTTTGAAACAAATATTATTTGTGCCATTTGCCAGGGCTGGGCACCTATAACCTTAACCAGTCAGCCACGGGGCAAGGAGGATGCTCTTGGCTTCTTGTCCCGTTGTACCAGGCTTGCAGCACGAGCTGTCGGAGCGGGGACAGAGCGGAACGCAGTGCTGCTCCCCAGCCCGCACCCATCACGTCTCGTCCAACCGGGGCTCCGCGCCCGCAGCCCCGCGCCGTACTGGAGGCCACCAGAAGTTTCCAGCCGGGCCGGGCTCGGCCACCTCCCTCCTCCCCGTCCCTCCCCTTTCCCCTCCTCCGCCGGCCGGCGCCGATTTCCAGACACTTCCAGCCCCGCGCCTCCGCCCCCCCGCTCCCCACGGCGGATAAAGCGGCCGGGCCCGGCCTCCCCGCCCCGCACTCGGCGCATGGCCCGGCTCCGGAATGAGCGCCGCCACGCACTCCCCGCTGTTCCAAACGGAGGGCAGCTCCGAGCCGCTGCCGCCCGGCTGGGAGATCAAGGTAGACCCGCAGACGGGCTGGCCTTTCTTCGTGGACCACAACAGCCGAACCACCACCTGGAGCGACCCGCGCCTGCGGAGCGACGCGGCCAAAGTACGGCGGGGCGGGGGGCGCGGGGCTGCGCTATGGGGCGCTGGGAGGGAGGGAGGCGGGTGGGGGCCCGGCGCTGCGCTGGGGGCTGCCGGGGCCGGGCTGCGGCTCAGCGCGTGGCAATGCAGTGAGGCCAGGAGCTGCCTTTTGTCTCTGACGCACTGCAGTCCCTTTTTTGTGCATTAAATCATCCGATACCTCGGCTCCGGGGTGTTTATTTAAAGTTGGTGAAGTGCACCCGGCCAGCCCCGGGAAGGCTGGGGTGGGTTTTTTGGTTTTTCTTTTTTTTTCGGCTGCGAATGAGCCGAGGCAACGTACAGCGTTTCGAAGTGACGCGACTCAGACTTGTCAAGAGTTGTTTTAGCGTTATTTTTTTTTTCTTTTGGTCTGGTTACGAAGTCTGTTATTTCGCTGTTTTCAGTCTGTAAGCGTGCTCAGAGAAAAGCTGCATCTCAGTCCTAATATGTCCATGGCTGCGGGCAGCGGCCGGTGGGACCCGCAGAGCGGCTTTTTGGAGCCGAGCTCTGAGCTTTCAGAAGTTGCGGCCGTGTGACCTGCATTAACGCAGCGACTGAACAGAAAGTGCTGGAAACTTGAGCTGCACCGCAACTTGCCAGAGTGCTGGAAAAACAAATCCTGTGGGGTTTTCTTGCATTTCTCGGCAAGTAACGCCGCTTTCATCCTGAGTACGCCCGACCTGGCGGCCTCCCCTTTGGTTCTGCAGCCCCGTAAAATGGGCAATGATGAAGCATAATATCGCAGCCCTGGTGGAGGATCTCTGTCCGTCCTCACGACCTAAAATGTCGCCCGTCGCTGCTGTCAGCACGAGGCCCGGGATCGCTCCGCGCTGGACCCCGGCCGGTGCCGCTTGGAGCGGTGCTGGAAGAGGCTGCCTGGACTGAGCGGAGCCACGGCTGGCCCCGAGCCCAGCGCCGGCTCTCAGCTGCCAGGGCCGGCTCCGGCCTGCTGGAAGTCAGCTGGAAGAGCCCAGCTGCTCCCTGGACGTGGAGCGCGTGGAGCTGGCAGCCCGCTGCACGGCAGCCAAGTGCTTTGATCACGGTGACGCGGCCAAGTGAGCGCTGACTGCGGCCGTCGCTTCGCTGCCCTGGCCTGTCAGGGCGAGCCCGCAGCCTGCTCAGTGCGGGCAGAAATCAGTGCTGCCTGGGCTGCCATCTTAGGCAGAACCCCTTCCGTGGGAAAAAAGCCTCTTGTGTGGCACGCAGCAACTAATGGCCATTGGGAGATACTTAGTAACTCCAAAATGTATCCTCAATGGAACTAGTACAACTTCTTCCCCCTTGCCCGAGTCTTGCATAAAAAAAAAAAAAAAAAGAGTTAAAGCACAAAAGAGTATTTTGAGAAACGTTACGTTCTTTCATTTAATTGCCCATTTTATGAGTGCAGGCCGTAAGAGGAAGCTCGGTGTGAAAGCAGCTGGGGGTTGTACAGAGGGAAGGGGCTGTGCTATTTATTCTGTCCTCCCCGGCTCCGGCCAGGTAGCTTTGTGCAGTTGCATTCACACATACAAAGTGCTCTTTGGCATTAAAACAAATTGGAATTAGCAAAACGTAGCCTTTCACCCCCATTCTCAAGTCCATTATCAACTATATAAGTCTGGTAGTAGTGGTAGAAAAAGGCCTTGTTTAGTGTAATTTGGTGATGTGACTATTGAGAGTGGAACAGGGGAATGTGCTTTAACTCATTTTTGGATGCTGCCTTTCTAGTGGTAATGAGGCACCTGCTAACATTGGCTATTACAGCAATAGAAGTATGTTTTTTAGAACCATAAAGCATACTCAAGTAGAAAAGCATGCTATTTATTCAAAGGCTTTTGTTATGGAAATAGCACTTGAAAGTAACCCATTTAAGAGAGGAATCACATTTAAGCTGCATTTGATAATTGCATAAAAACAGGATTTGAAGTGCTCTAATGGATCAGTGCTGTTTTTGAGTGGGTGACTGAAACAAAACAAACTTTCATCCCTATCTGATGTGAAATCTGTGGTAACTAAAAGTGCCTCCCCTCCAGCCAACTTGTGAGGGGAAAAAAAGTTGCACCTACTTCTCAGCTTTTTTTGTGGAATTCACTTTTTTCCAAACAGCCACATCTGTCCCCGCTCACTGTAAACAGAAACACGTGTGCTTTAGGACTGGTCACAGAGAGAAATATTCCAGAGATAGCGTTGGAAGATGGATTTCTGGGTCTTTTGACCTAGTGTTGCTCAAAGGGAAACAAACAAGAAACTTGTGGTGCTAGAAGCAGCAGGTGGCTGTGACCTGGTGAGGCCGTTTGTCAGAGCCCAGAGTTAAGAGTACATGGTTGAATTACTGGATAGTTTCTGAAGTCTTTTTCCTTTCAAATATAGGTGGAAAAACAAGGCATTGACAGCTTCTCAGTTCCCTCATTCTTAGTCTACCTTCAGTGAGAGCTTAGGAGTTTTAGCTGTGATCAGAGAACTGCAAAAGCTGGCTTCATGGTCTGAGACGTGTCTTACCAAGGATGATAGCACAAAGACAAAACGTGTACCGACTCTACTGATACACTGCTTTCTTGATTAAGTATTGACATTATCCAGTGAAACCAGTGATTTTTGTTGATCCCTTTTATGATAGTCTTTATAAATCCTTAATCTGTCTCCAAATATTCCCTCTTTGCAGAGATATAGGCAAAAAGTGAGCTATAGCCCGTAGCAGGGCGATGAGTGGAGCACAGGTCCAAAGCTGACTGAGCTCTTTGAGCTGAGTGATCCAGCAGTGGCACTGTAAGATGCCACGTTTCCCAAACAGTTGGTCTTTGTTGTCTTAATTCAGATTTGCCATCGGTGTAACTATGCTGACTGCAGTAACTGTACCTGTGTAATCAGGTAAAAAGAGAAATGCCTCTTGCAAAGTGTGAACTCATGACAGCTGTTTAAGAGGAACAGAACCACACCTTGGCTTGACGTTGAGCCACGTTGTTTCAATGTGTTCATTGATTCGAGTAGCTCTCTCTTACTTTTCTTATTCAGTTTGGCCTGTTTTAATCTTCACAGAATAACACGTCCCTCCTTTGCACATTTATTAACTGTTCCCAGTTATTTGTATGGAGTCACTGTGACATCAGGCTGGGCTATGGGGACCTTACTGAGGAGGGACAGGAAACCTCTCTTAGCAAATCCAGTGAGAAATAAGCTGTGACTTTGCAGATGACTGAGAGTTATTTACTAACAAAAACATTAAAGCCTCCTGCTAGACTAATGGTTTTTTTTTAAGTGTTTATTTAGTTAATAGCAAGTCATTTAAAAAAAAGTGCAATCAATATCATGAAGCATGCATGTGCATCATTTTACCAAGAAGGTGTTTACTAGCAGTGTCGCTGTTCTTCCTATTTCTTTGTTAGGATTATTGGTTTTTGTATGCTTATGTTTTCCTGTGAACTTGAACTGCTGGAGCTCAGCATGCTTCCTGCACGGTTGCCTTATGATGTTAAATTATTTACTTGGTATTCCCCAAAGTGTTGATAAAAATAGATTCTGTTTGAAGGAAAAAAACAGTAGCAAAGCTGGTGTAAGTATTTACTGATGCCCCTTCCATATGTTGTTTCTACGTGCAGTAAACCCAACGGGAAATGCTGCCACTAAAAATAGACCAGAGGAATTGACTGTGCTGAGCTTCACTGAGCTCACACTGTGGAGATCGATAGCTCACTAATGCCTCAGGTTTGAGACTGTGGCCAGCACAGCTTTCAAGTCTGGGAGCAGTTATAAAAGTGGTCTATTTATTGGTTGCAACAATGACTGCAGAGGCCTAAACAAAGGGGAGGGAAAGCTATCTCAGTCTATTCCTGAGGGGTTCTGTTATTTTGGGGAACGACTAACTGGATCTGTCCTCACCCTTGTGGGTAACTCATGACTCTCTTCTGTCTGCTTCCCCAAATAAGACGTAAGTCACTCAATTCCCATCTCTTTAGGAGTGAACTTATTTTTGAGTGCTGACTTCTCACGTTCAACTTGACTGAAAGGCTTGGTAGACCAAATTAGAAATTGCACTGACATCTCAGTGCAGCCTCTCTGAACCTCTGTGTCTCGCAGTGGTTCACATCAGTGGAAGAATATAAGAACACGTTACACTTTGGATCTTTTACCTGCAGTGCTTTTTACATTACTTATGCTGATAAGTACTCTGTCAGGTTTGTGGTTCACCCACTTCTTAATAAATTAGTCACTGGATTTGAAATGTGCAGTATATAAAAAGCATAACATGTGGAAGCTGCAAGGTAATCAGTAGGGGATTTTTGGACAAAGCCAGTACGCAACCTTCCAAGTTCCATGAAGCTGCTCTAGGTAGTTATTTAAAGCCCCACTCAACAGAACATGGTAAATGGGGAAATAACATAGAGATACCTCAACTAATTTGAAAATGAGGGGTACTAATCTGCTAGTAATGTGCCTGGGCAGTCATGCAACAGGAAAAGTAAGGAAGACACTAATTTCCTGGTTCTGCTCAAATTCAAGTACAGCACACCTTTCATCTAAAGAGAAAGAATACTTGTGCCAGCATTCTGAGCTAGGAATCATATTTTTAACACTTAACCTATACACGGGCATGGCTTTTCTGTACCCACGTACCAAAAATAGAATTGTTCACACTTGAACCATGATAAAGCAGATAACAATCTAATACACTCTGTGGTATACAGACAATATCACTCTCTGGGTAAGTTTCATCTTTTTCCTCTGGCAGCTGTGCCCTCTCAATTATGCCAAGCTAAATATAAACGTAAAATAGAAGAAATGACTTGCTCACACAAATTACGTTATTTAATTACAGATATGAAACATTTGGTTTCCTCAAGCATCTTCAAATGCCTTGCAGAAACTGCTTTTAATATTTGTTTAGTTTTGTTGTTTTATTGTTTTACAGGCAGGAAAATGAGCCGTAGGGTGGTGAAGCAACTTGTGTGACATCACCCACTAGGTCAGGTAGCACGAAAACATGTTTTCATGGCTGATGGCAAAGCCTTATAATTGATAGATAGGGTGCAGGGTAGCTGCTGCTTACAAGAAGTGAGGTCTGGAAACTTGCCTGTCAAATGAATTCTATAGATGAAAATGTAGACCTTTTCTATAACCTACTAAATTCAAAACTGACTCTTCAGTTGTTAACTATTTATCTATTTTTGTGACGCTGTTTGCTTTGTGCTCCCTTCTGTGTTTCAGGCTTCTGGCTTGCAGCTAATCAGGAAAGCAATGAGTTGGCTGCCTGCTTCCTAGGTAAGCAGGCAACAAACAAATAGACAAATGAGGCTCATGATCCTTGCTGAGGAACTTTCTAGTGCTTTAATGGGCTTTCTTTCAAACCCATGTGTAGAAGTCAGCAGGATGGGTGACACCAGCTCCCCTTCTGAGAACTCTTTGCTCCATGCATCAGCCCTTGCTTTTCCAGGACGTGTTCAGTTTGGCCCACCCAATACTTCCTGTGAATGGGAGGTTTCCACTCAGGGGCATAAGGGGCAAGTGTCATCACGTTATGCCAAAAATAATATTTTAGCCCAAGAAAGAATTAGCTTAGTGATCTGAAAAGAGCAGTTTTAATTCCTGAAACAAGGTAGATAGTCCTCAGGATGGCCAATGTGTTTGTTCCAGTAAGGCTCTCAGTTCTGAAAAGCTTGGGTTTAGACATCCTCTTCAATCTTTAATAGTGATTATTTGTTTCTAATGACATCATTGTGCTCCATCAGTCAAAGCATACATTAATGTAATACCTGTAATTATCATACAATCATGTTGTATTATACAAGAGAGAACAAAAGGCCTATTTGCCTACACATGTGTATGTTATGAAATAAAAGGCAGCATTCAGCAAATACAACATCAAAAGCAGCTCACTGTATAAATAGGTTGCATGCTGTGACTGACACGAAGGTCTACTGAGACAGCTCGTGAGGCTCAGCTTATTCATGGTTTCCTTCTGTCATTCGCTAATGATATCTTGCTTAAATACCTATGTGCTCAGTGTATCTATATTCAGGCTGGACATTAGGTAAAACTTCTTTTCTGAAAGAGTGGTCAGGCGCTGGAATGGGCTGCCCAGGGAGGTGGTTAGGTCATCATCTCTGGAGGGGTTCAGGAAATGTGTAGATGTGGTACGAAGGAGCGTGGTTTAGTGGGCAATATTGGTGATAGGTGGACAGTTGGACTAGATGATCTTGGGGGTCTTTTCCAACCTTAATGATTCTGTGATTTGAGCACAATCTGTGCTCAGCAGAATATGAATGTAAAAACCTTCACTGCTTGAAATGGCAGTGGGAAGCTACGGGTCAGTGCTGAGAGCAAATGACTCTCTACCATGCCATGTGTCTCGTTCCCCAAGAAGTATTAATGAAAAGCACTTTCTGATAATGTTGTACTAAGTATAAAGCACTCTTTAGTACTTTGATCAGATTACAACAAATACATGGACTTGCTGACTTCCATCAGTAGCAAACCAAAATTACACTGCCCTTATCTAGTTAGTACAACAGAAAAGGGGGAACATTAGTGTGGCTGAAAGTGAAACACAAGTGGATAGGGAATCCAGTTGTAATAGTGAATGGTTTGCCTTTCCATGAAACTTTTTTTTTCTTGTAAATAAAACTGGTACACCATTCTTAGATTTGAATATAAGAAAATATTAGTGTTTATTTCGTGGCCATTTCTGACTTGAAAGCAGATTGGAGTATATCTGGAATGGAAACTTAGTTGTCATATTTCAGTCGCTTTTATGATATTGTTGAGTCCTGTTCAGAAAGAACAGAATCGTAGTACCCCCTGCTTCCTGAAATCTGGGCATGGCATCACAGGATGCGTGCTGTCCTATCAGGTTTTGTCAGGTACTGGCACTTTCGCACTCACTGGAGCAACCAGGTTACTCTTATTTGCATGATGCTCTTTAAGGCAGCAACTTAAAAGCTCAGAACCATACTGAAGCCAGTAGACTTTCTGCTTGCATACAGAAAGAGACACGTTCTCTTGGTAATGTTTGCAAAATTTGTGTTCCTTTGCTAGATAATATTTACAAAACAAGTGAAAAAACTAAATATTTGTACTTGTTGCTCTGCAACAGCTGTGAAGGTGCTGTGTGTATAATATGTTCTTGAGAACTGGATTTACTGTATTATGAATAGTGTCTGTACAGTTTAAGAAATGCCAGTGTGTGATGGGAACTTGTTTTTGAACCTTTTCTGTAGCACATTGTGGAGTCTGAGGAATGAAAAGCATATTTCACAGGCAGCTTCAAAAGGGAGATTCCAAGTTTGTTACAGGTTTTCTAGCCATCTCATTTGCATGTAGAATATTGTGACCAGTTTTGTTATATGGGTACAGCCGTCTAGATGCCTTTAATAGCAGTTTGCTAGCGTAAGCAGTGAGTGCACTTGCAGGTTTCTGTGTTTCAGGAACAACATTTGAACAGTCATTGTGGCACGTTGGGTCGCTGTCCATTCTGGACAGGCAGCACAGCTGTTCAGGGAACTTTGTTGCAAGTTGTCCCTCTGGATCTCTCTGCATTTTCCTGCAGTGGCACACAGCTTACAGTCTGTGCCCAAGTTTGAGGATTTTAGTGTTGTTCCTGGCCGTGCCCTTCCCGTGGAAGCCAAGTGTAGGATGTGGGGTATGAAGTGTTTTTTCCAGTTGCACAACTCGTGCTGGCTGCACCTTTATTTATCGTGGCGATGACCTCACAACAGAAGCAATGTCCCCTTCGCAGGAGGTGTGATCGCTGCGGCCCCGCACTTGTGTATGCAGAGAGCAGTGCGTGCACCTGCTCTCCACTGAGCAGCCAAGAGGACTCCCTGTTGGTTTTGGCATCAGTGCCTGAAATAGTGGATTGCATCTGAGTTCCTGGTGTTGTTGCAAGCTACCTGTGGTGTAGGCCAGGGCTGTTAGCATCTCATAGGGCTTCCTGGGGGGAATTCTGGTATTTTTGTACTTCTTTCATTTGGGGGATTCTGTCCCTTAAATACAGTGTATGACCACAGCCTGGACTCCTGTAAGGTTGACTGCCAGTTCAGGGGAACTTCATTATTCTACTGCTTAGAATTATTCTCAATTTCAGCATAAAAATGCTTCTCACTTGGGGAGAGGAGGGGAATTATTTCAGCTTTTTATGCAGTAATAGGAGTTATATTCCTGTATATTTTCTTTGTATTTAAGCTAGAACTAAGGCTTTTAATGCAAATAAAAAATATAGCCAATAAATTCAATGTTAACTCTGGACTTGTATAGATAACACACTTGTTAACCTATCAAGCAAAAGCCACGTTTGTTAGCAAATAGAGACCAAAAATAGACAGAATTCTAGCTCCCTGACCTGGCTGTGCTGTGAAATTTAAGAATTAAAGCATTCAGAAAATTCACATGTCCTTTCTCTTGGTGTTACCTGGAGAGATTTCCAGAGCCTAGTTCCACTCCCCTTTGTCACTCTATCCCCGGACACACCCCAGTTTCTCCTGCAGTCTTCCAGAACCAGTTTGTCAGGGCTGGAAACGCTCATCTCCCCCACACAAAATAGCGTGGCTTTCAGCAAAAGTAAAAAGTTGTATGTGGGATATCAAGATCAGTGCGCATAAGCTGTTGTACTGGATCCTGGTTTAAAAATGAGCCTGAACCTCTTGCAGCCATCTGACTGAACCAGGAGCCTTTCTAGTCTGCAGGCACTGTGTTGCAGTGGCATTCCCCAGTGTGGGGTGTTTCAAAACACTAATTTTGCAAGTTCATCGACTTGGGAAACTGAAGAGAGAGAGGGAATAGAAAAGGAGGAATGCTGAGAATGTGGTGATACAAACTGGCCAACGTCAGCAGCTGTTGATGGAATTAAATCTTAATTAGAATCATAGAATTGCTCAGGTTGGAAAAGACCTTCAAGATCATCAAGCCCAACCACAACCAAACCATACTACCCTAACTCTAACAACCCACCGCTCAATCATGTCCCTGAGCACCACGTCCAAATGGATTTTAAACACGCTTAGGGATGGTGACTCAACCACCTCCCTGGGGAGCCTGTTCCAGTGCTTAACAACCCCTTCTGTAAAGAAGTTTTTCCTGATTTGCAACCTAAATCTCCCTTGGTGCAACTTGAGGCCATTTCCCTTTGTCCTGTTACCAGTGAGAAGAGACCAGCCCCGCTCTCACTGCAATCACCTTTCAGGTACTTGAAGAGAGCAATAAGGTTTCCTCTCAGCCTCCTCTTCCCTGGACTAAACAGCCCCAGTTCCTTTAGACACTCCTCATAGGGCATATTCTCCAAGCCCTTCACAAGCCTTGTTGCCCTTCTTTGGAAGGAATTATGTGTTGAAGGGAACAGTGTGGGACTGGAAGAACAACTGTGATGAAAACACCTCTCCCAAAGCTGTGATCTGTCTGCCTCAGAGCTACTGGTGGTGGAAGAAAGGGAAAAATGGCATTTCTTGATTAGCTAAAGGCTGCTCCTTATGACTGTACTGTTCAGCAGCAACAACAGAAAAACCCCAAACCTCCTGACTACAGGGGAAAAAAGCCTGGAACAAAGAACCAGCTCTAAAAGCTAACTTTCCACAGGAAGAAGCATAGGCTGTCTGAAGCTGTAAGAATAAATGATGAATTACAAAAGTGTAGCTTATGCTGTGGTTCTTAAAGAGGAGCCTGTGCTTCCATTTGGAAAAAAAAAAAGTGCTAAACTTGCAAGAAGTTCACTTTGGACATAAACTGAATTGTTTAAAAAGTAGTTCAACTTGATTTTTTTTCTTTGGTTTTGGGCTGCTTATTTTGCTTTCTTTACCAGTGCTGAACTTGCAGAAGCAGATCTGTCAGGGTGCCGGGATGGCTCAAAGTCAGGGCAGTGTAAAGGGGCTGAAAATGAAGATAAAGGGGAGGGAGCCAGGCTCCTGGGAAGGACTTTGTGGCAGCAGGGGGAGTGGGACACTGAGTGTTGAAGTGTTGGTGATTATTTATTATTTAGTACAACTCCAGAAGACTGAAGGGCTTGTCCCCAGGTGTAGCAGCTCAGAACGCTGCATACCCATTTCTTGCTAGGGCACGGTACGTGTTGCTGGCCCACCCAGCCCCTCTACCTCTCCCAGCATTGACCCTTCCTGCAGGGAGCCTGACAATGCTCAGTGTGAGTGCAACTTCTTTTTATAGCTGTGGGAGCTGTGCCTATAGGTGGGCTGCAGCTCTCTGCTTACACCCTAGCCTCCTCCCACCGCTTGGGAGCCTGTGCTGAGCAGCTGGTGCGAGCGGGTGCAGAATGCATTGAGTCAGCACTAGGCAGCAAGGTGCTTCTTCCGACCGTCGAATCATCAGTTTCCCTCAGTGCAAGGCAGCTTGTGTGGCTCCATGCTCGGTGGAGCTCTGACATGGCCCCGTGTTGTTACTTGCTGAGTGTATCTCAAACTTACTTTCTGGCAAATTCTGGCATAACCATGCGTCCCTGCAGATGCAGAGAGAAATGCGTGCTGGCAGCACTGCACGTTCAGGACTGTGCTGGGGGCATCACGGATGATGTGGAACTGGCAGATAATTGTCAGTCCTTGGTGTCCTGAGGCACCAGAGCAGTCTGTGTTCAGCAGCTGTGAGCAGCTTCCCGGTGGAGTGAATTGAAAATGACTCATCTGGCCGCGGTGGCTCCTGGTGCAGAGCTGGGCATGAGGTCATCCTTGTGCTGTAACTGGAAAAGCCAGCCGCGTTCCTGCCCTGCGAACTTTCTAGGCCTCTCCTTTGTCCCTCCTTCAGAATTTTTCCTTTGCTTGCAGGGGATTTCGAATCAGCAAAGGCAAGAGCTTCTGTCTTTAAATTTCTTCCTTTCTGTACTTATCTTTATTTTATAAATGGACCTGAATAATAACATTAATTCTCTGCAGTTTTCTCAGAAACTGGTTTTAAAGAGATATTGTAAAAGAGGAGGAATATTCAGTCTTACTGGTAAAATAGTTAATTGTTAATATATTGATTCATTAAAATGTGCAGAAGCTACGTAAACTAAATATTTTTGCCGCTCAAACACCCCTTTAAAAATAGGGTTTCTAGCACTTGTACCATATGTCCCCTTATTAAATTCTCCTCTTACTGAATAATGACATTACCCTCTGAATGACAGAGGTGCTTGTTACATGATCCGACTTAGAGATACATCTGGAACTTGGCCCTAGCTGGGCCTCAAAATAGAATGACCGATGGAGGAAGAACTTAATAGAGGACTTGTGAGGGATCTTGGTACAAAGCACTTCCCCCTTGCCAGAGCTTTGACATTGTCCAGTGAGTGCACTTAGGCAACGCAGGAATTAATATTATCTGACCTTCCAGCATTTTCCTCTTCATTAATGCTATCCTGTCAGTATCTGCCGAAGTGGATCCTCTCTTGGCTGTAAGCGAGTATCTTCTTCAGAACGAAGCAGCAGTAACTCTAGGTAGGCAGTAGGAAGTACAATACCAACAAATACTGCTTTTCCGATGAGATAAATCTTGTATGTTTCTTTTCTGCTGTTATCTGTAATCCAGGGTGGATTTGAAGGGGTGCTAAGGAAACATCTCTGGTCCCTCAAGTTCTCATTTCATTAGCATGGTGTCACCTGAGGCAGCTGGACTCGTGGCTGTGTGCAAGTAACGAGTGCTACAGAAAAACCCTGTTGTAATGTGGTATTTTAGTGCCTCATCTAGTATTTACCAGCTCTGGGGGTGAAAGGCTCATAACTAATTGGTGTTCAGCTTCCTCTCTCCTGCCTGCTGACCTGGCACAGACCTGAGGAGCTGAGCTTCTCGTGCCTGGCTGATGCTGCTTTTAGACAGACCTTCATGGCAGCTTTCTTACGTGCTATGTTGAGCCGAGCTACCAGCAAATGCTATGTGATGTTTTTAATTTCTAGGATGGCCAGTCATCAGCGAACGGCCCATCTCAAGATAGTCCCAGGCAGCTGCCAACACGGGAAGGAAACGTGGTTTACCCCAAGCTCCGGGCTGGCTACATCCCCATCCCAGTCATCCACGAGGGCATCGACAGCAGACAGCACCCATACTTTGCCGCTCCGCAGCCCGGCGTACAACGGTACAAAGCAGAAGCCGTGCCCACCGCAGCGCAGGCACAGCCGCCACTGAGGGGGGCCTACGCCGGCCACGAGTCCCCTCCAAGGGGACCAGCTGAGGCTTCCCAGGCAGATAAACAATGTGGACAGACAACAGCAGCTGCAGCAGCCCCAGCTCCAGCGACACACGGACCTGAGGTAACTCGTCAGTACTGCTAGGGTGTGTTTGCATTGGTCTTTGCGGCCATGTATGACCTGAATGTTACACGAGTAGTTTATCCTTTGGAAAGCCAAACCTGCCACAGGATTACATTTTCCCAATACTTCCAGAGTGTTGAAATACAAAAGTGCTCAGTCACTTCAGCATAAATATTTAACGTGTTTCTGGCATTGCCAGCTTTTGACGTCAAGTGATTTCCGCAGAAACAAACGTGTGGAAATTTCCTTTGTAAAAGAGCCTGTGAGTGGCACAGGTACTCCTGCAGCAGGTGAGGGGTGCTGCAGGGCTCGTAGTGGTTACTCTGCAAGCTGGGAACGCAGGCAAATCTCCTGCATTCTGTACTGTGGGAAACAGAGCTGAGCAAGGGGAGAGACACAAAAATACAAGTGGCCAGTGAGCAAACAGCTTGGGCCGCTTCAGAAATGGTGCTGTTCGGCTTTCCAGTTAAATACTCTGTTTTTATTAAGTGTATTGACTTGCAAATACAGCTTTACAAGTGAATTGTGAAATATTTTTGTCCTTAAGTTGTATGTTAGAATACATTAACTGCTTTAAAAAGAGTCACCCTGCTTGCTTTGCTTTTCAGAAGATAGGATTTTGGCTTGTCTATTACCTGCTGACAATTAGCAGAAGTGGTATTCTCGTAATACACTGAAGCACTAATCTCACTTCTATTTGAAGTAAAATAAGCAGGAAATTGAGCCTCTATCAGTCTGAAAATACACCACGAAGTTTTCATGTCAGCAGTGGCAGCTATTTCTCTAAAACGTGTTCTTGTGTCTGAACAACGCAATTAAAATTCTGTTTGCAGCTTTCCTGGTGGTCTCAGCTATCACTGCCTTATTCAAGCAGTGCAAGGATGGAAGTTCTTCCTTCTCTCAAATTAATACAGTTGGGAATATAATTTGTATTACATGCAGAATTGCTTCAGAAAAGTCTTCTGCATCTCATGTGCTCTGAGATAACTGCTGAGGACTGGAGAAGCTGCTGTCACAAACTTAGGTAGCATGGGCACTTGCTGACCAGGGCACTAACACAGTAGTGCTGGTGATACGTACGATACGAAAAAGCAGCACTTATTTGTAGCTGCTGAGCTTCATAGGCAGCAGAGGTGAGCAGTTGACTAGCACCAAAAGACATCTTGTTACCCTATCCTCTCCCACCTTGCCTGCCTATTTATTGCTTCCAGCTCCATTGTCTTGCTCTCCCTTTTGTGCTAACTCTAGTCTTACCTGGCTTTTCACTGAGCTATGGAATAAACCTTTCAGGAAATAATTTTTTTTCTCTCCTTCATGGGTTTAAGTATAGAGAATAGTCCGTCAGCTGCTGGAGTTGGTGCAAAGTAGGTGAGCTGATGGACTGGCACAGCAGGAGGAGAGAGGGAGTGAGCTGTGAGCAAACACACTGCCTTTCCCTAGATGCTGCAGAACCATAACCTGAAATACCAGGAGCTGGATCGTGCAGCATCCCCAGTGCTTGCTCCTGCTAACAGCAGATCTAGTGCAGAGTACTATAGTGCTAGTGCAGCTATTGCTGCTGGGGCCAACAGGGCTGATGTGCTGGAAGGTCTCATGGGGGAGTGAGAGGTGAAGGGGCATTAGCCACATGTAGCAGGCTTTGGCAGTGCACTAAATTACATGCTTAAAAAAAGAGAATAAATCTGTTAGCACGAGTGGGATCAGAAGTCTGAACTTTGTGTGACTCTGAGTGGTTTGTTTTTTGTCTGCAGCGCATAATGTGTTCGCTTAACTTTAGTTTGCCTCACATTTAACAGGTTTAGACAGGAATAGCCGTGTAAAAACAGCAAACATTCTGACTGAGCATCCACTCCCTGCTTACTTGAGGGCTGGGAATGCTGTAGCTCAGGTTACTACTTGTTATAATGATGCTCTCTTGACTTCTGTGGTTTGTCTAGTGAGGCAAAAAAAAAAAAAAAAAAACACACCAAAACAACAACCAAAAAACCAAAACAACACAAACCCAAACCAAGGAAGTGGATCTTTTGCATGTGGGAAACACAAGTTCAGTTTCCATTTCTCTTTGGAAATGAAAAGTGCTATGAGCCAAAACGGTTAATTTAATAATGGATTTTGTTTTCATGGCAGCCTCAATCTCCTGGAGCTTCTGATTCTCCAACGGTTTCCCCTCAGTCGTCTGGCAGATCCAATTCAGGAAGCCACCAGCTTCCTCGTGGCTATATTTCAATTCCTGTGATCCATGAAAATATCCAAAGGCAACCACCGCAAGGCTACCATCAGGCCCAGAAGACACACTACCCTGCCCAGCAGAGCGAATACCAAGCCCACCAACCAGTATTTCCCAGAATTCAACCAGATGACAGGGAGCCTAAGACAACACGAGCACAGTCTCCATTCAGAGCCTCTCAGAGAGGTGCATCAAGCCGTGAAAGTTCACCTGCCAGAGTTACCACCCAGCAGATACAGCCCCCAACTCCCAACATAGTAAAGACAGTTATAGACAGACCTCAGGTATGTAGAGTGGGGAGGGTTATTACCTGCCACTTATCTCTGCTAGCCATACTGGGCTAGAGCTGAAACAGTGGCTCATACCCAAAGGTACATGAAAGCACATAAAGCATTTCTAAAACTTGCTGAGATCCTGAGATAAGCTTGCATCAAGCCATCTTTCCACCTATCAGGATTCTGAAGTCTTTGGATTGCTGAAATACATTAAGCAAATCACTTCTAGTACATGATTTGATTTTCCTCTCCTCAGAGTATAATTTCCTGTAATTACTCTGAGGTCAGTGATATTGCATTATGCTACCGAGAAGCCAATCAAGTCCATAGGATTTGTGGCATCTGTAAATAGACCTCGTTAATGTCTCAGAACCACTTAGGAGAGCATCAAATGCACAGAGTAATTTTAGTTATGGAGAAAGAGAATCGGCAAAATTTAATCTTAGCTTCTTATTCCTTCTACATGTTCATAGCTAAATATTCTGGAACAACAATTTTCTAACTTCAGAATAGGAAAGTTCTACCTGCTTAATGATTTTCTAAGTAACTGAGGACTAGGCTTATACTTGACTGATGTGTGTATGTTATACTGGCATTTCAAATAACTCTTCATCCATATAATGAACTAATACGTTTCGCAGTAAGTATGACTCCTGCTTCCTCTTCCCTACTTCTACCGCTAAGTGCCTATTTCTAGCGTTCCATATTGCAGGTAATAATATTTGGTGTTCCCAGTTCAGAGATATAAAAACTTGCTTAGATTTTTAAAATGCCGATTGCTTTGTTGAAACTGATCTTATAAGGTTCCTGCAGGCTCTTCAACTGAGAATACTTCATAACCAGAGGAAAAAATAATAAGGAAAAAAGACCGAAACTACACACCCCTCCTCTTCCAGCAACATTCTATTAGTAAATAGTCTCCATAGCAGCAGGGAGGACTCAATCTTGATTCAAATTGTAAATAAAAACACTTGAGAAATGTGAGCTGTAAATCTACCTCTTTTGGAACAATACTTGATGCTGGTTGCTGCCTTTCATAGCATATATTTTTTTCATGTTAAAACAAAAAAAATTTTACCCAAACTACAGTTAGAAGTCCTGTGAGTCAAGAATTCTTCAACATTGTTCAAGTTGTCTTCTACTAGGAATTCCCTAGTATGGAAGGGGGAGGGGTAACATATAAAAACAACCCTCTTCAGAGATTCCACGCTGAAAATGACAGGAGCAGAATTAGTTGAGTATTCTTGAAAACCAGGTGTTAGGACAAAACAATAAAGATTTCATCGTTGATGACCTACAGCTTGTAATGTTAGTTTCTCTTTAGAGGGTGAGAATTTGAGCTCCCTAAACAAATCTAATATTTAATGGGTAAAACAGTGTCAGTGTGGGCCAGTGTACATGGCTTGAATACAAATGTGTGTTATGTTATTTTAGCTAAATCCATGAGAGCTAAATCTACCACCTTTCCAAAAATCATGTACAAACACAATGGGTAAGTGAAGGAGGTGGCAAAACAAGGAAAACACAAATCTCAGGAATTCCATTTTTCCAGTAAGATTTCAACTCTCCTATCAGTTTTAAGAATTTTCTGACTTGATGAGTGTTATATCTCTAGCAAGCATACTGACTGTCTCCAGTAACTATGGCCTAATAAGATTGACAAAATAACCTTTGCATATAAAGCTGTGAAGATAAATGACTGAAAATAAGCACTAACAAAAACAATTATCTTGAAAGTGGGAAAATGAAATGAGAATAGCCCAAGATGAGCTTAAAACCTAGCAAAGTACTGCTAGCTTTTCAAGAAATACTAGCTCTTACTTGCTGACACACTAAGAATGAAATGTTGATGATGCTGAAGACAGCTGCTGAAATCTTATTTCAGTCATGCTAGAGCTTTGCTGTAAGGTCCTATCTTATAAAACTGCTTGTAGGGCTGGTTTCAGTAGGCATAAGCAGAGTTTAATGGGTTGTAGTTTAGTATTTTTGAGAACTGATTTGTGTTGGTACTCACTGCAATAGTCTGAAAGCAGTACCTATAATATCTTGAGCACAGGGCTTCTTGTGGTTTAGAAACCTCAAGTTCAGCACTGCACAGAAAAGAGTACATAACTAAAATTCACAGCTAATTGAGGGTAACAAGAGCAGTGTGAAACAAGACTCCTGTTGGGCTCGAAGGCCTTGTAGCTCTGCTTAAGTCCTCATTATGTGGATGGTGCTTTAGGGAGCAAAAGAGGAGGCTCACAGCCTTCTTACACCTGCCACAGCTGAAAGTTGGATGGGCAAAACTAGAGGTGGTAACAGAAAAAGGAAGATGGGGAATCTATCCGATCTCTGTTCCATCTGCTCTCATTCGTATTTTTAGCTCTCTCGCTCTTTTTGCTCTTACTGGACCACTCTAAGACGTAAGGCAACGGGGAAATGTAGCTTGGAGTACTTTTGCCAAATGCCTGGCAACAATCTCTAATGTACTTGCTATATCTAAGCATTAAGTCCTTGATTTTTAAGAGCATCTGGTGGCTTTTATGGGTACTCCAATTTGAGATAGCTTGAATGGCCTAGATTTCAGAAGAAAAGATACTGACACCTCCTGAAAATCAAGGTGTTTTTCTAGATTTCAATTTGAGTACCTGCAGTTAGGAACCTTTCCTAAAAAATCTTGGACTAAACTTTTGATTTTTGTCATTTTATCACTTGTTTTTAGAAAGAAATAAGGAGCATTGTTGGCTGTGTTTCAACACAAACTTGTCTTCCTCACCAGGTTTCTCAGCAACAAGTCCCACCTCAAGAGCCACCAAGACCATCTCCACCACCTGAAATCAAAACTGAAACCAAGACAATCCCACCACCTGAAACTGAGGTGCCTGCAACGTATATTCCAATTCAGGTCACCCACCAAGAACCAGATTCTAAACTACCACCTCAGAAGCCTCCAGCCATGGCAGAGAAAGCTGATAAAAAGGTTCCCTGTTCAGCTAAGCCTGTTCCTCTGCAGGAAAGGCCTGCTCCTGAAGAAACTGTGACACCGAAGACAATGGAAACAGCAGAACCTCAAAAGCATCCTGGAGTTTTGAAAGTGGAGGCAATTCTGGAGAACGTACAAATGCTTGAGCAGGCAGTCGACTCCTTTGAAGGCAAGAAAACTGACAAAAAGTACTTGATGATTGAAGAGTATTTGACCAAAGAATTGCTAGCCCTAGACTCGGTGGACCCCGAGGGTCGTGCGGATGTGCGTCAGGCCAGGAGAGATGGTGTAAGGAAGGTCCAGAACATTTTGGAAAGACTTGAACAGAAAGCAGAAGATGTCCCAGAACCAGCTCAAGTTGATGGACTTCCGCCAACCTTGCCAGAGCCTAAGCCACCACAGGAAATCATGGAGATTGAACCTGTGGTAGTTAAGAGCAAGGGAGATACCAGTAATAAAGATGCTAAAGAGGAAACCAAAATGGAAAGACATCAGCCTGAAACTAAGGAAGAAGTGTTTACCAATCTGACCACCACAACAAACACATCCAATAATCCAACCGAGCCATAGCCATGTGCTGAAACTAAAATCTCTCAGACTTCGTAACTTAAAGTGTGTTTAAGTGAATTTTAAGTTGCATGCATTTCCAGAGCTCTTTTCAACTGGTTTTTAATCAACATAGCAGCTTGGGACGCAGTAAACACTTGTGGGGAAGGAGGGAGTTAGAAAGAAAGTAATGCATTTATCCTTTATTCTTACACTATGTAAAGACATGTTCTCAAAAACAAACTCTGTACATTAATCTCTTTTAGATCTGCTGAGTGGAAAAAAAAAATAAAAAGAAAAGGAACAACTTTGGGGTTAATACTGATGTGTGTTGTTTAGGATGTATTCTTCTGCAGGTGATTTTTGTACGATCAAAGGCCTGCGTTGTTGGAATACCAGTCCTTCTTTAAGTGTAGCCACTCATGTAACAGTAATGTTTTTATTTGTAATGTTCACAGTTGGGCACTTTAAGCAGTGGTGGATAGAAAGTGTGTAAGAAACTGTAGGGATATTTATATGTGTGCAGGACTTCAATGCTATATTTTAAGAGGGAAATAAAATAATATAGAAGCCTAATTTAGTCCTGTGATTTTATGAGCTGGAAATGTAAGGGCAGCAATCGGTTTCAAATGCACTCTTCTAAACAGAGATTTCTGTTTGTACATCATTATAGCTGAAGTCTGAGAGCTGCTTTCTCATGAAATGTGCCTTTCTCCATTCAGTTGCTTCCTTTTAAATTTCTCTGTTCTATCGTGTATGTGGATTGAGTAAAGAATTTGGCTTTTTTAAAATCTCCTGTTCTCCCTCTTTCCTGGGAGTTAAAAGTCAAAAGTAATTTGCTGGTGTCTTACAGTAACTTACTTCTGAGTATTTTAACTTGTTCTGTGCAGTTATTAGCCTTTTACTAGCACTACTTCTGCATTTCCAGCCAAACACACTTTATTTTGTGGAACACTTTGTATTCATTTCCAGCTAAAGACACTTTGTACTCATAGCATGAGTAAGAGGCAATGCTCTCAGTTCATGAACAGTTGAAGCAGTTGGTGGTTGGTTTAACTGATTAGCAACATGCAGTTAATCAAGGAACATAAAACATACTTGAGGTTTCATCCATGTAAAATGAAAGCAGAATGATTGCAAGTGAGGAAGGAGCCTTAACCAAACTCCAGAAATTACCTTTGGCTTTCATTTGTAAAATGAACAAATCTCTTTTTACATTATAGCTTATGTTAACAGCATATGAAGAAAACTTTTATATAGATGCTTAAAGCAATTATAGTCTGAATCATGGAGTTCGATTGGAAATTAGTATTAAACCCATCTGAATACCTGGCTTTAAGGTTGGGACAGGTCATCTAAAACTGCTGCTTTTTCTTTTAACAGAACAATAAGTGTTTTTGAATAACAAATGGACTACGAGGTGCCTGCTTAATTGAAGGTGGAACGCTGATGCTTCTTTTAGTTTCATTTTGATAGTCAACACCATGTAAAAATACACAATGTCTTGTAACCGTTTGGCTCCTCTAGCTTTTGGAGCAGTGTTGCAGACATTCCAGCAGAAGAGGTGTGAAAGTTCATCCGCCTGCATAATTCTTGTATGAACTCACTTCGGTGACACATTCCTCCTGCAGGATTACATTTCAGCTGAGGACACATGTCACTGACATCATACAACAAAAATACCTAAATCGAAGAAAATTGGCTGTGGGTTCATACACTCAAGACACAAGCAAAGTCTGTGGGAGGCAAAAGGCTGTCTCTCTTCCTGGTTTCCCTTAGTAGCCCACTAAAGTAATTCAGATCAAAACCACCTCATTAGATGAGATGGGAATGTGGAAATTTAGATTACAGTCATAAAAACATGCAATTTACAGGAAGTTGAACAGGTGCTGTCCTTTTAAAACATGTTATCTGCTGCTAATGGAGCCTGATTCATGTTACACTATTCAAGTTGGTCAGAGTGGGTGGAGTCAAATTTAAATAAAACTTTTTTTTAAGAAGCAAAGCTAGAGCTACAGCTACTTTCTGCTAAGCAGTTCTTCAAAAGATGATTCTTAAAGTCAGCGATACTACTGCAGAATTAGGTACCACTCAAAATGAGGAAAGGTTTCATGATCTGTCCTAATAAGGGAAAGTACATCTGGCTGCCCTGGAGCCGCCTAGTTGGAAGACTGCTGCTCTGAGTCATAGCCTTTCTTTGTTTCCTCTGTTGCTCAAGAGTAAACTACACGCAGTCCAGCATGTATGTCTTGACACATCAGTGTACACATTTTGCATACAGGCTGGGAGGAGGGAATAGAGAGGAAGCGAGTGAAGTGAAGACTCCCATGTAGTCCCTGTAAGTTTCTGACCTGCTCTTTGTCTTTGCAGAGCTTGCTTGCATCCTTGTATTGGTTCTAACGATGTGGTTAGCTAGCAGAGAGGAAAAGAATCCTTGGTAAATTTGCATTTCTGCACTAGGGTACTACCTGGTTTATGAGTTGCCCTGAGTGACTAGCTGTGGAAACTTGGCTTTGAAACCTAGGCAGAGAGCAATTAAGGTTTTAATGCTAATGATTGAATTACATTGCGTGACATTGCATTTCAAGTGTGGCTACATGCAACAAAAAAGTGTGCTGTGAAACATGGTTTTCAAATACACGTACTGCATTTGTGATAGCCATTTCAGAAATGAAAATAACCCTAAGGATTTTCAATAACAAAAAATGAAGCTGCCTGTTACTCATTTTGAATCAGTGTCAATCATCTAATTTATTCAATACGCAAATAATCCTGTAGCCAGTGAAAGACACTGCTTCAGCTCATTGAAAAGTAGCAAGAAGGATATGAGAAGCCTGTACATAGAATCACAATAAAAGCTTAGGCTATTTTCTGATTGCATTATCTTGTCCAGATAGTGATATTTCAAATGCCAGTAGTGGTCTGTTCTCTATATTTAAACTATCAGAGCAGAAGGCATTGTGTTTCCTATAAAAATAGCATTTTGACTATTTACACATGGCCAAATCGTAGCATACCCTGAAGAAGAAGCCCCCAAGAGCAGAAGTGTGGCACTCTTTGGTGTCAAGTTCCTTTCCTTTGGCGGGAGGTGCAAGTCCCTTATCTGGGATATGTTTTACTTCCAACCTCATGTTAGCTCAGCTCTGTTTGCAGATGAGTTGAGGAAGGAAAAGAGTACAAGCAAAACACTAACCCACGTGGTGGGAAGGCAACACAGCACAGTTTATAGTGGCAGGTCATTCCCCTGTGCTCTAGCAGCAATGTAAACCAGCCTGGGAAGGCTGGCTCAGTATCCTTAGCGAGGATATCGTGTTGGGGTCAGGATGTACTTTTAAAATTATAGTTGAAATAATAAAAAGCTTCTGGTAGCTGGCATGTATCTACTGAATAGGACAAATGTCAGTCTAAAATGTAACTTCTGTGCTTTTTGGTCCTATTTTGTCCAAGTAACAAAATGCAGGTATCTAATGAAACTAAATTTCAAATTATTGGCTGTGAATATGGAATATTGGATCAATATTTGGGTCTGTTACAAAAGCTAGTATCAGTCAGTTGCAGTTTGGGCCACTTGGGTGAAAAGACTTTCAGAAAAAGTTAATCTGAGCTCAGTAGTGCAGGCTGTGGAATACAGATTGAAGCAATGTGTTCATTCTTAAAAATATTATTTTCTATATTTAACATAAACATTAAGATTTAAAATCCAAATGTTTCTTCTGACACATAATACTGTCATTAATGACATTTAAATAGAATAATTTTAGCATCAATAAAATGATTTTATTGGCACTTCTGCCTTTTACTTATATGAGAAGTATCTCATAATGGTATAGGAGATCCAAATGAACTAGTCTGTTTATTTTACTCAAATAATTTGCTTGAAGATAACTGGGTGATACTAAGACACATTAGCCTTGCTGCACAAAGAATGACCCTTGCATACTGGATAATTTGGATTTCCCAGCTTTGTACAAACACCACATTCACAATATTGTGGATGGTATCGGCCTGCAGCCTCGTGAACCGCTGTGTAATGGTCTGCCCGCCCTTTGTAACACTAGATACAAATGTGTGCCGGCCAGTGGATTCCAAAGCAAGAGTTATTTTAAGATGGGCAAGAGGCTGGTTACAAAGTTGTGGAACATGTACCAATTCTCTTTCAAATATGCTTCCAGAATTTATAAATAGGCCACTTTTTAAAAAAAAGTAGAAATTAGAGGGTAGTTCAGTTATTGCCCACTAGAGTTTCCACTGCCTCTCTGGAAGTTGAGAATCTGCTCAGAAAGAAGGAAGAGGTTCAGCCTTCAGCATCCTTGCAGCAGCCAACCAGACGTAGAAAATGTCACGTTAAACTTCAGTTTACCAAAATTAGGTGCATTTGCCAGGCATACCATTGAAAAGAATACCTAAAGGGCACCTGTCCGCAAAGACATCCTTCACCTTTCAGAATTAAACATGGAATATGGAGGTCTTCATCACCAGTCCTTTACATCAGACATCTGTACAAGGACTGTACAGTATCTGCAACGTGTGTTCCACGCCAAACTCAGAAATCACTGTCAGAATTGGCACTAATTGATAACATCATTAAAAGTCTCAGAAAAAAAGCTTAAGATTGAAGACCAACTTTTTTTAGGAAATAAGGTAAGCTGGTGAGAAAATGGAATGAACTTTGACGCGCTATTACTTTAATTACACACATTCAGTGGACAGAGGATCTGTCTGCAGGGCTGTTCAGCTGTATTCATAAATTTTAAACCCATTACGAATAAACAAGTTGGGGGGTATCTTAGTTTTAAAGCAACTGAAGAAATACACTGAATTTGGCAACAAAGTGGTAGGGAACTTTCCCTGGCTCTTCTGTACTTCTGTGACACCTGGTAATGAACAGACTGGGTTTGCAAACTCATCACATGAATTATTTCAGGCCCTGATTTATTGCTTCTCATCATCTGATGAACTTTGAGTTCTCATCCATTTCTATTCTTTCAGGAAAGCTCAGCTCCTTTGCAGAAATGAGCAAGGTTTGAAATAATTTTCTTGGTGTATTTCCCACAGGGCTGGCAAGCAGATAATGTATATTTTCTGCAGCCCACATAGATCTGAGGCAAAGAATATGAAGAGTCAACAGTGTCTCATGGCTCTCCAAGTGCACGGCTTGGAGCATAAGTTCTGTTTGGAAGAACGCTTAACCCAGCAGGAATTTTTCTATTTCATTTGAATAAAATTGAGATGAAACCAAGGAAAATTTAAAGCAGTGCTGCTGAGCTGCTGAAGACATTTGAGATTTTTCCTTCCAAAGGACTGAAGTAGTGACAGCACATTCCCCTAGTTACGTATTTCAGTAGATGTTAGTGCCTACTTGGTTCCCAGGATCTTCCCTCAAAGTTGTAATTTCTGATGAGATCTTACATCTCACCCCTGCCCCTTCAATTGCCTTCCAACTTACCAGGAAATCTTTTTGTTTTTCTTGGCCCATTATCCGAGATTACCTGTGAAGATTCTCTTAAAAATTTAGAGCTTGGTCAAAAAAAGTCGGTATTGCAACTCCTAGTTTACAGCTACAATTAAAGGTGATCTTGAATGTTGATTCTCAACCATTAAATTCAAACCTTTATTAAAATTACTACATGCCGACACATCAAGCCGTCACAAAGACAGAACGTGCCTGGGAGGAGGACGAGGATGACAGTAACTGTAACTCAATTCAAACTGGGCTCCTCTCCATCCGAAATACCAAAATCATGTGATTTACTCAAACTTTTCAATATTTTGCTTTTGGGACAGATAAGCTGCAGTAGGTACCCAAAGTACACAGAAGCTCTACCAAATTTTAAATGGCCTTATCTGAATTATTTTATTCAGTTCTGAAAACTGTGCAAAGAAAGAGTAAATGGCAGCAGTGCAAAACATCCTGACAAAGAACAAATCTGCATCAGAGGGATTTTATCATTCTCAACAGTAGTTACTTAAATCTGCTACTCTAAAAAAAAAGAGTGATTGAAATTTCACTGTATGGATCCATTAGATTAGACTGAACAAAGGATATAAGGTAGAAAGGGTTGTATAACGATAACATAAACAAATACTGGTGCCTAGAAACAGCAGGCATAGACGCATTAAAATATTTAAGGTACCTTAAATATTAACTGCCTAGCAACAAGTCCCTGATTACTTCAAAGAAAATACGCACTAATTTGGAAGGCAGAAATCACAGCTATTATTATTATACATTTTTTTACAATAGCAATTAGACACATCATGATTATTACATCACATACAACTGCACGCACAGTGAATCCCTGCCTTTTAAATAGTTTGCGCTTGACTAAGAAGCAATACATGAATAGGAAATTACAGGACGTGTTTTATAGAGCAGAGAAACTGGCTCACTGCATCACTGGGCTCTAGCTCCTCCTCTGCCTCAGATTTACGTTACAACCATCCCAACCCACCTAAGTCTACATACTCATGTCTTGATGTTTGCAATTTTGCTGCTGTTGTGCCACACACAGGCGAACTATCCCAAGCACATTACATGACACTGACAAAAGAGCCAATTTAAGCTGTGACTTACTTCCTTCTGTTGTTCATGTCATTGCAAGTTCCTGTACCTTACCCTGGTGGTGACCCACAGTGCACTCACTAGGCAGCTCCCCCGGGTACAGCTTGGCACTGCTGTCTTCCCGCGCCACTACACGTACCTTATGCATGAGCCCAAAGGCCGAATTTCCTGCTCAGTCCTTGTGAAACAGCTGAAAGGATTGTGATGGAAAATGGTTTCCAGTAATACCTAAACAAACTTTCTAATCTTGCATGTGTTCATTACAGCAGTGAGTAAACATGTTGGCAGGATGTTTCCACGCTTTGGTGGCAGGCTCTAGTAGAAGCCTACGTTCCTCTGATTTTTTTAAAAGCTCATCAAAGGTGTCAGGTTAGGGCAGGTTTGCATGGAAGCCTCGTGTTCCTGCAGTTCCAGTAAAAACAACTTAGAAATATTCAGCATTTAAAAAAAAAAAACAAAACAGGATGCTTTCAGATTTGGATTCCAAATGAGGCTTCATACCACCCTACTTGCACATGACATGTTTCAAGCTCCATGTAATACTGATGGCCATTTCCAGCTTGGGATCCAAGCAGAGACTCATCCTCTAGTGACCCACTCCTGGTGCATTCTTTCCTATAACATTCCTCTCCCTCAGGAGAGAAACTCCTCCAAGGAGTTTCTTGTGCTTAGGATTTTCCTTGTTGTACTTTCTGTCTCAAGGGTTGCATAGCTGAAGATGCCAGGAGTTGGAGCAGAAGTGAGTATATTTGTGTAAATGATGGAAGAAGAAGGGCCCAGGTTCTGATTTAGTTCACCTGGTCACTTCAGCGCATGATTGGAACAGGCAACGTGCAGCAGGCAATCTTGGCAAACCCAAGCTCTGGGAAACCTCCTAATTCAAAAGCTGAAGTTACTTAGGCTTGAGCCAAGAAATAAGTTTCCCACCAACCTTATTCTCAGCAAAATCCGCTCAGTGGAAGAAACTCATGGCGTCAAGGAACGATAATTTAACACTCACCGTACAGCCAAGAGTTGCATCAAGAGAATGCGCTACGGCGGCACTGTTACTAAACGCGATTTTATAGCGTCGCAGAATTATCTTCCTCAGGACCAGCTGAACCAGCCGCGTGAATGCAAGTGGAAAACACGGACTTTGCTCGTTCCAGCTGACTGCTGCCGTAGGTTTACGCGTGACGCCGCCAGCAGCTTGACGCCGCTCCCGGGAAGCGAGCGGCCGCCGGCGGCCGGCAGAGGGCAACTGGGAGCCGCGGGACGGCTCGGAACGGAACGGAACGGAACGGAACGGAACAGAATGAGGTTTGGTTGAAATGGACCTTCCCAGACCAACTGAGCTCAGCACTGAGCTGACACCACCGATAGAAATGAGAAACGTGAATTTCTGTGATTTCATTCACCTTCACTATGGCCCGAAGAAACATAGGTTCTTATTCTAACTTTGCATTTTTACATTATGAAAAAATCCCCTCCTGAAATCAGTACAGCACTGGGGTCTGCATTTCCACTCCAGAGCACGTAATGTTCCTGCTAGTCTTTCTTATGGCATGCAAGCATCATTTTCAGCGCAGTCCTCTTTCACTACAGGCATCACTGCTTTCTGTTTTATCTTCCCTAAGCTGAATCCAAACATTGAGCAAAACCAAAAGATAAATGGCTACTCCAACTAAGAATCGAGCCTGTGACCACGCTTGGTGTTGTTAAATGGCATTTGCCTGTGGATCATAGAATCATAGAATCATAGAATTGCTCAGGTTGGAAAAGACCTTCAAGATCATCAAGTCCTGTGTTTGATTAAAAGCAGGGTAGTAGCACCTATTTTTAAGATTGCTGGCAAGTTTTATCTTTGTCATTATAATTAACATTGAGGCTCCAGGCAAATCAAATCAGCCAACAGAACAACTGCATGCATAATGCACCAGTTGGGCTCAGAAATCTCATATTTCAACCCATTTTAGCTTTTCTTAAAAACCACTAGTGCTGTGTGCAAGCACAGCTCATTTCAGTGAGCACTCTATTCCCGTGCTTATTTATCCAGACTCTGGCTTTCTGTCTAATCTAACTCATTTTTCCTGCAATTATATTCATTATTTCTTATCTGGGATAAAAGACGGGATTGTTTACCCTCAAATTAAAAAAAAAAAAACACACAGAAACAAAAACAAAAAAATGGCTCAAGGATGACTTTATCAATGTGTTTAAGTGAGTGGTGGGAGGGAGAAAAGAAGATTGAGCCGGACTCTTCCCAGTGGTACCCAGTGACAGGACAAGAGGGCACAAACTGAAATACAAGAAATTCTACGTAAAGATGAGAAAAAACCTTTTCATTGTGAGAGTGAACAAACACTGGCCCAGCTTGCCAGGGCAGGTTGTGGAGTTCCCATTTTTGGAGATACTCAAAACTCCACTGCTCTAGCCGAGCCTGCTCTGAGCAGAGGGTTGGACCACCAGTGCCTTTCAGCCTCAGACACTGTATGATTCAGTGACAGAGAACAAAGAAAACAGCTATCCTTGTTATCTTTCCAGCATTACTTGTGTATTTCAAGACTGTTTTCCTCTTTCCCATACATCTCTACAGAATTGCAGTTCTTCATAAATCACATCTTCTAAAATTCAGATTATCCTTTGGCCTATTTTCAATGAATTCAATAATTATTGAAATGATGGCACCAAACAATATAGTATTCTCACTGAGGCCTTACTAGCAGTGGAGCAAAAGGATTACTGCATAGGTCTTATGTGTAATGCTCCTATGTATTCATCTTAGCCTAACTGGATTTTTTTCCTTTTTCCTACTGGTTGGTTCATCAGTTTGTGATCTAGGATTACCCCAAAACTCTTGATTAACCAGCTGTTCTTCAGCTTGCATTTATAGCCAGAAACATTTTCTCTTGCCTGCCATTTCATGCATTTGAGATCATTTCTTCAACTTGGAACAATAACATCGTAACGGAATCCTGATACCTAGTGGGCTTTCAAGCCCTCCTTGCTTGATAATTTACTAAATATACTGGCTATTCCATGATTTGGGCCATCAATAAAGATGCAGGATAGTACCAAACTTGTGAGTTTAGTACTAATATCCCTTGAAATCAGCCAGCATAAACAACAGTAAGGTAAACATCCATAAGGAGGCTGGTCACGTATTACTCTCCACCCTCGTCTCTCCTCTCCGGCACCAGCATGTAGGGACTTTAATAGGATGAGAAGACCTGATTATCAAACCCCAGGTGCTGAGCTGCCAGAATGTGGTGATACCCATCATAGAACAGGGAAGAACAGAGGGCACTCTCTATAAAATGAATCAGCAGCAAGCCCTGAGTGGGACTTTGATCAGCGCTACTGCTGGACAGGAAAACCTGAGATCCTTCAGAGGCCAGGGACACCTTCCCTGTTGAACTCTTCTTCTGAGGACTGCATGAGCCCTTGACTTGTGATCTTCTACTTAATGCCTGAGTCTAGGTTGTGATTATTGCATTATGTGCTGGTTGTTAAGAATTTGACCAGATCTACAGAGGGTCTAGGTGACTGCAAAGTGCATGTAACTGAGAATTCTAGACATTCTGTGCAACCGTAAGCTATGTTAGGCCCTAGAAATTGTACATTATAAGCTATGTTGATTACTAAAATTGTAATAACAAGTCCCTAATTATAACCACAACCCTGTGGCCAGTTCTCATTCCACCAAGGATGCCTGTCCTCCACAGTATCGGGTGACAGTTAGCCATTAGGAACCACTCTACAGGAGAAACTTCCCAACTATTTGGGGCTGTGAAGGTGTCCTGACTGGACTGTATTTCCTTGGATAATTATGGGAAAAGCACAAGAGGCAAGACCACAGGTCATATTAAGTCAAGATTTACTCTATCTGCCCAGGACTGCTAGACTGCCAGAAGGGTATTGATTCAACATTATTATGTTAGCTGTTTCATAACACTTTATTATCTTGCAAGCATCTGAAAGTAGATATTTTGATTATTTTCCTTCTATTTTTTTTCTCATTCAAAAAATGAGGCAATTTGACCTAAAATTCTCAAAGTCTTTCTTCTTTGCCTTTTTTTTAAGTCTTAAGGTGGTACAGATTCAGTGTTATACATAAAATTATAACCTTCCATTGATCTTTCAAATATTGGAAAATCATGGTAATTTAGAAGCCCAAATACATTCCCTGCTTTCTGGAGCCTTGCTCATCCTCTGTCAGTTTTCAAAGGTCAGTACTTACCATTCCAAGGCCATCACGTCTCCACCCGATCCTACCAGACTGATGACATAACGTAGACTCCTGCAATTACAACACATGCTTGTAATTTTTCCTTTCAATAATTGCTCAGAGATAGGTCTATTCCTTTCTACAGTGTGCATGGCAGGCCTATGGTGCCTTCATAAATGAAAGGATGCCTTCCAATTATTTGCATCCCTTTCCCCCCAACCCCAAAGAGGTAATTCATTATTTATAAGAAGCTTCTAGGACATACAACAATTTTCAGGATTGGCTTTGGACTCTTCTTGGGAACATCCGGTAAAGCTGAGTCATCATATCAATCACAGCACTATAGCTCTCTGATTTATCACATGTAGTCACCAAATTAGTGTAAAGCCGTTATAGATATGCGGTATACATATACTGCACAAATACATATATATGTTGAAACACAATTAAAATGTCAAAGTGAAAAATATGTTAGTAATTGCCAAGTGTTACATGAGGCTCTGATTTCACCTTGCCTGCTCATTGCCATTTCCCTTCAAAAGCACAAAACTCAGCTGACTGTAATGGCAATACACAACTTACCAGGTTTGTCTAAGGTACAGTATTACATCTTTTTTCCCCCCTCTTACTATTCCCATAAAACACAGAGCTTTCATTTATATGCATATTAATATGATTGTAATCTCTTCCACACCAACATTTTAAAATATTTTACACGTATCAGAATAGCCACATATAGCACCATTGTACAATAGAGAAATATTATCTTTAGTTATGTATGTAAAAGTAAGAGAAGTATATTATCCAAGGCTAGGCAAGGATTCAGATTTTCTGATTTGCAGCCCTCTTTTTCAGTCTCGTGTCTATCTTCCCTAGGTTTTACAATGACCTACATATCATTGCACGGGAAGTGCAAAGCCAGCAATAAACACTATCAGCCTCTTTATAGCAACAACCATCTATCCTAGTTACTTAAGTAAAGAACATTTAATCTCTCAGGAAAATAAAGTTCTTTTAATCTTTTGGTTTAGCCCTTTGAGAGTCGTCAGAATTGTAATTACCAGTGTGGTACTTTACTGTGCAGCAAGTGCTTGAGCATTGCAAATTTCATGCCTGCCTTTTTATATCCACAAGGCACAGATGAAGTACAAGTTGATAGCGTTTTTGACCTAAATTATCACCTAGCAGCTAGAGATTCTGCTCTCGCAGCAAAAGGATTCAGTGTCATTCTTAGAACTTTACACATCCCTATTCCATTCTTACATACAGATGGGCTTCTCTGCAATATAAATGCAGCTCTACGTTGAGCCTGAGGTTCTGTAAACACAGGTCCTATTGGAGAACACTGGGTTTGTGCATTGAGGCAAGCTGAGAGATGTATCGTGGTTTTACACGTCTATTACAGTAACTATATTAGCAGTGTTAGAAATAATCACCTCTTCTGCAGCATAGCTGTGCTAGAAATCTGGTTTAGATACAGGCAGGCCTACAGAAGACCACCCTTACTGATCCAGCTCATGTCATTTGGGAAGGTGAGGTAATTATGTCAGTGGAAGAGCTCCTTTGGATGGCATCCTTTGTGTGTCAACGCTCTGCTGCTCTAAGTATGGAGGAGCACATGAACTGTATTGCTTAAAGTTGAAACAAAACCAGGAGTTGCACTTCAGGACTGCCTGTAACGTGCCCTGGTTTCTAAGGGGTCTGTAGGACAATGCCAGGTTAGTCTCAAATAAAGCTCCTGAATGTGTGCAGTGCAGAAGCTGGATCCACAGCACCAGCTGTTTTGTTCTCCAGATCCTCTCCTGTTTTACTGCACTGCTTGCTAAAGCAGGCATGGTTGGCACTAGTGTATTTGTGTTATAGACACAATCTGATTTTGCATTGCTTGGCAATTCATAAGTAAATGAGTGACACTAAAGTAAATCCACTTCTGTTCAGTACGGGCCAGGTAAGTTTACTGTTACTCTGGTTAGGGTTATTTGGAGCCTGGTCTCATAAACAGTACTTCAGTAGGTTGTTCAGCAGCTGCATTAGTTCCCCGAATTCAGTTCACAGTATTCTGCACAAATGCTTGTGGCTATACAATGTGGGCACGGTACAGGAATAGAAACATACAGCTGGGAAGGAGGAAATGATTATTTAAGCTGGCTTTAGTACTATTGTCAGTGAATGTCACAATATGTCAAAACTTTGAGAAATTCTTGTGGAACTTTCCCTGGTCTTTTTCTTTTTTTGTTTTATTATTAAGAGACATAAGTTCCAGAGGTCCTATAATTTTGCTTTTTGTCATCGCTAGAAGCAAAAGTCTCATCTACTTTTTTTAAAACATAAACTACTTTGCTTTTAAAAAAGCAACCTAAGTTTAAAAGTGAAAACGAAGGTAAACTCTTCCAAAAGGTAGTAAACCTTTTAATTTGCTTTCAGAGTATTTTTAAATTTTATTTTACTGGATATCTCTTCAACAAAGTCCCAATAGATTTCCATCCTGTCTTTTATTAAATTTATTTTACCCTTCTTCCAGGACACTGAGTTTAACATTGTTTCACAAACAGAAGCATGAGTGAGACAATGCTGTCTTTGAAACCCTTCCACAGAAGCCTACATCCAGATCCCATGCCACCTTAATAAAAACCCATGCACTTGTGAGGAAGAATGTTTCAGAAACACCTACACTGCAAGTTCCTTTTTGTCAAAGGATTGGTATACATAGGTCCAGACAGACTGTTGTGCAGATTTCCTTGGTGCTTTCTGGACAATGGGATTAATGCTCAATCAGCCCTTAATAAATGAAAAGGCTGTGCAGTTTACTGCACACGGGGCTGTGCAGCAAAAAATAGAATCTATTTAGTGAAGCACTTCTTGTGTCTGAAATAGCCTACTCAGTATACTTGCAGAACTACCAAAGTAGTACATCTATGTTATCAGATTAGGAAAAACAAGTAGAATCAACACGTAGAATCAGCCGCAATCAAGATGTGAATTTTGTTATGATGCTGGCAAAGAGTGACATGTCATTTACCTTGAAAAAAGTTATGAATTAAATATGGTCTTGATATACTATAAATAATATTTTAACTTAAGGAGGTGGACCAACAACAACGTAAGGAATCCTTTTGTGTGTGATTACACTTGCTTGGTAGACCACAAGTGGAATTTGCAATTACAGGATGAAATAAAAGAAAGTAATCATAGGCAGCTAAAAAAATCCCCCTTTATTTTTGCAAACAATCTCACTGATTGAATCTTAAGAGTAAGTGCAAGAGGGAAATCAATATATTATCCATAAGCTCTGTAATATATTGCAGATGTTAACCACATACACAGTTTTGAAAGGAAAATTTTATTGTTTTCCTGTGTGCTGAGTGAGGCTCTGTGGAGTCAATGGAAATATTCCCACTGGTAAATAAGTCACTTCCATGGGAAAGAAGGAAATGCCATAATCCTTCCCCTTTAGAGATAACAACTACAGCTGCCATATGAAAAAGTTATTCCAGTGGAAAGAAAGTTAAAAATAAATACAAACAAAAACTCTTATGCTGAACTTCTTCCCCTGGTTTCGAGGAATTTTTCATTTTGTTGCACAAAGTTAATATTCATACCAGTGGTTTCGTATTTTTGTGTCCTAACAAAAATACGTAAGCTTTTTTCCCCAGAGTATTTAGTATAAAGACGACATCTGCAGGTTCTTCTGAAGTGTTCTGGTGCCAATTGTTGGCTGTCACAAACCTCTTTTTATCTGCTGTAAGCTGCCAATCAGAAGCACCTAATGTGTTACTTCTGTCCTAAGGAGGTTCCATCCCAAAGCAGACTAAACCTATCTAAGAAGTACAGAAAAGCCATTTCAAAAATATTTCTGGATCAGGAAGTCACCTTCTTGCATCACAGTTCCTTAGCCATCTCACACAGCTGGGGAGCTGCCATAACAAGTTAGTCAATATGTGATTAAGGATTAGGCAAATTAAAGAATACGATTGCAACATTACAGAAGCCCTCATCCATGGATGTGATGGAAGATAGTAAGAGCATAGCAGCATGGATTTGTTATTCATACTCCTGAATTAAAAGGAACACGTCAAAGAAACAGGCAAACCTGTTTGCCTTGTCTGCAAATAAGCATCTTGCAAGAAAACCAGCAGCTGTAACAGGAGGCCAGCTGGACTGAATGGGGAACACGTAACCAGCCTCTAATGCAAAAAGGGAGCATATGGAAAGCCTAAATGCACATGGACTACAGATGCATTGCCTGGGCACACAAGGATGAAAACAGGAAGAACAAAACGCCATTAGATCAAAAAGTGGCAAAGAGTATGAAGCAAAATAAGAAAGGCTTCTGTAACCATTTTGGCATCAAAAAGATGACCAAAGAAAAAAGTGAACCCACTGCTAAGAGAGGTCTGCAACTCTATGATGACACAGAAAAGGCTGAAGCCTTCTGAGGATCTGCTTTAAGGCCTTTCATGCTTATGTGTCTAATAGTGAACATCAGCACAGCACTTGACAGTTCTGTAAATAACTAGGTGGGATATACATTAAATAAATAATAGAGTAGCAAAAATTACTTTCATGTGCTGTCGGATAGCTAAATAAGTGGCGGCTCAACTTGACAGTCCAAAGCAAAGCAGTAGATGTCCATACTATATAACTTCCATCAACTTCACCTATGAACTGGTATCTCTGACAGCAAAAAAGCATGAGCTGAATATGACAATACAGTACAGGTAAACAGGATTGCTTCAAATACTATTACTGGCATACTTGACTGCCAAAGATGATTTCTCCGATGCTCATCTGGAATCCAAAAGGAGCATGTCTCTCCAAACATACAAAAATGTTCCACCTCTTCTTAATCACAAGCGTTTATAAATAAAAATCCTCATGTCACGCTCTGTTACACTGTTTCCAAAACTGACACCATTCATCTCAGTAAGAGTTGTGCATTTATCTAAACTATTCAGCCAGTTCTGCTTTCAAATGTGGACTGTTGCCAAATCAGATCACTTCTCACTAATCAACATTTAAACTTGAAATGAAGCTGCGGGCAATCAGGTAATATTGAAAGTGCGAGTGCGTAACTGATTGCCAGCCCACACATTTCCTTCCCATCAGCTATCGTCAATGAACTGCAAAAATGCAAAGTTCCTTCTCTCTTTTTTTTTTTTCCTCTTCATTCTTGCTAACTGAGGCTGACAGGCTTATGAAAACACTGCCCTGCTATGAATCGCAGGAAAACACACTGAACATAAACAGAAAACTCCCCAAGGAGAAAAAAGCCCTAACCAAATGGTGAACAAGGGCAAAGCAAAGTCTGTCCTTGAGTTTCTGCAAGGAGCTCTGAACTATGCTAACGGCAACCCTAGGCATTGCACTACAACATCAAATTACTCAGAAAATGCATGCAGAATGGAGATGCTGTTGTAAATGGCAGTGATAAATGTATATCAAATGATGGTGGCGACTGTTCAGAAAGAGATGGCAGCAAAAGTAAAAGGTCAGATTTTGACCCTTCGAGATATTTAGTTCCCAGTTTTAAACCACGAAAGTTCTGGAGACAGTGCTCGTCTTAAAGCTGCTAATGTCTCATGAAAAATATTTAATTGATACATATAAAGTTAAGCAAAAAACTAAATGCTTTTCTAGACTGGATGTTCAGTACCCTTCAGAATCAAGCACTTGCCTGGGTCTTGAAGGTTGACATTTAATAAGGAGATTTCTCATTTCTGAATGCCCTCTAGTCACATGTTTTTAGAATAACTAATAGACATTAATGAGTAAAATACTAATGGAGAAACGTGTCATAGAGAAAGCAATCATTTAAAACCACGGTTTTAAAATAATGCTGTTTAATGCTTGGTAGCTTAATAATAATTGGTATATCTTTTCATTTGTGAGCTGAAGAGGCTTACCTCCCCAGGGGTCCACCCCCACCGTCAGCAGAGGCTTCTTTCCTCCAAGCTAGAGTGTGTCCAGACTGAATGCTTGATTTGGCATGACAAAGGGCAAGCAGAAATCTCTAGCAGGGGAGGAGAACTCCTGAAATGGATCTGCCACAGAACAGACTCATTCTGGAAAGCTCTGCCCTCAGCTGCTAGTCCCATGCCCCAGCTGGAGCGTCCCACTCTCCTCTGGTGTGGCAAACACCAAGTCAGCTACTCAGGGAGCCACTCTCCAACTGATGGAGTGGAGTCCACAGCAGGGGGCAGGGCATATTTCTTCCTGCCATTTAAAAACTGATTATCGGTTGTTCTTACAAAGCAATATTAATCATCTTAGTTGAAAGTCTTAATGGGTTTCCCAGAAAATTAATTCAAAGTATATGGAAAACTCAAATGTTTATATTTACATGGTGAAAGGAAGGAATGGCAAAATTCAATGTGGAATCTACTTGCACTGCGTAGAAAACAAGAACAGAATATTTCAGGTTAGGCAGGTGTGTACAATTGGCAGCTAAGAGAGCCTTCTACCTGCTGAGAGTTAAATTCTAAAATATCTGCCTCATCATCCGAGTGAATCTCAGCTCCAAATCATTCTCAAATCTTTTTTTTCCCTAAAGGCGTCACACATTTCTCAGTGAAACAGAATGCTGGGAATGCTGCAGCTATTGCCACTAAGATGCCTGCTGCCTGTGACTCATTATCTAACTGAAGTGCTGTCTCTCCCTGCAGGGTCACAGAGTGACTTCTCTGTAGGAGAAGCCGCAACAAGGATTCTACTGAGCAGAGCATTTGAAAAACCAGAGGGTGTTGCAGCTGCTCACCTTTTCCTCTTTATGCAGCTAAAGAGGCAAGCTTTCTTGGCAGACCGGGAACTTTGCATTTGGACATATTTTGTGTCCCCATGAGAGTTAGCTCTTCCATCAATTCATTCAGCTTGAAATTTTACAATACATTCTCTTCTTGGGCTAGGCTTTGTTTTACTGCACTATAAAGTATATCATTTGCAAGTAACAAAACAAAACAGCACTATGCTGTTCTACTAGGAAAGCTGTCTGCATCCATCTGTTTCTAAGAACCTTTTTGTGTCTGCTTGCCTTCATCCACTTCCTAATTCTTTTCCTATTTATCTCCTTGATGCAATTTTAATTCTAATCAACAAATGAAAAGGCATGCTGATACTTACAACCTTCTTTCCTTCTGCACTCTGATTCAGTGCAGATTTTGCTACACTTAACCATTTTTTTTTTCAATTGTGATCCTAGTTTTTCCTATCTGAAGGAAGTATTTCTTTTTAAGCAATGTTATACAAAACCATTGTTGTATCCTAAACCCTGCCCAACTGCATCATTCAGGCAGATCCTGGGAATCATTGGACAGATTAAAGATTGCCTGCAGAAAATCAGAAGAGCTTGCTTTTTTCATCAGCTATTGCCTTCTCCCATGACTTTAACAAGTGTGTCTCAATAGAGATGCATAATGGGCTGAGAATACTATACCTGGAGCCCACGTTCATAACATGATGATGGCCAGGAGATGCAAGTTTCAGTATCCACTGTGTAAAGGCTTATATCAGAATAGGTACAGAAAATAAAGAAGTGTAATTTTACTTTTGAAACTCCCATTCACTTGATGTTTACCACAGAAAAAAAATTTAGTAACAACATAAATAGCTCCTGCTGCCAATGCTATTCAGGCATTAGAAATACTTTTTCTGCTCCCCCAAATCTGCTGTGAGGGTACTTCTATTTAGCAACAAAAGAAAGAATGGAAAGAAACTAACGTAGGAGTTATTCCATTAATGCAGATACTTCAGGCAACAGAGGGAGAAGAATGGAAAAAGGAAAAGAGAGAAAAAGGACAAATTCAGAAAAAATGAAATTAAGAAAGTAAGACAGAAAACTGTAACCACAATGAACATATATGCATAAACATATACAATTTTTGTATGAAACATTTCAGTGTTATATGAAATGTTAATAAATTAGAGTACTTATTAATAAGGTGAGCACAGGAGAAAAAGAGAAATGCATGGGAAAGAACAGAGGAAATGGTTTGGGGCAGAAGGAAGAATCCCAGTGAAACATTAAGCCTTACACTTTTCTGAATATTTATCATTTCTGTTGTTCCTAAGAAGAGGTTGAAAGTGAGGATCTTTCCCACTTTATACAGAGACATTTTTCATCTATGATCCTGACACTGTTTGTAAACTCTGTTTTATTTTAACTTGCAGGGTAGGCTTTATTAGCTTTAATGCATTGAGGAAAGGTCAAAACTGAATTCCAGGTTGCCAATGCTCTCCACTGCCAAAATTATCTGCTTCCCATGTGTTATACTACTATTTCTGCATTGTGTCTTCATTTTCTTGAAGTCAGTGAAAGATGAGTGTAGAAACATGATCTGTAGATACTGTGTGAAGCAGAAGCCAATTTGACCAATACTGCTGAAATAATTTGCCACTCTCAAGCTAGAAAGGACATAGGACAGCTACTGCTGAGGTTGTTTTGTAGGAAAAAAAAACAACCAACAGTTGTAAGAAAGCCAGCATGAACTATAGGAAAAAATATATATTTAAATGGAAAAATAACTTTTCTTCACAGAAATAGCACACACATTGTTTTTCTCACTACACATTCTGTGTCTAAAGGAATGCTCTCTAGCTTTCCATAAAGTAATTTTAAAAGTACTGTAAGAATTACTAGAGCATACTATGTGAACCACTGCAGGGAACCTGCTTTAGCAGGGAGTTGGACTCCAGAATTGCCTTCCAACCCCTACGATCCTGTGTTCCTTCTTGATGGGACTTTTTTCAATGCTGGCTTATTTATAAATGAATATGCAAAAGACAAAGTAATACTGAACACTAGACAGTAGCTCTTTTTTTTTTTTTTCTGGAGCTTAGAAGAGGGAGCTTCTGGAGCTCTTTTCTGGAGCTTGACTACTCCTGTTTGCCTTCCATGTAGGACATAAAACATATATCTAATTTTTATAAGCCTGTTGGAATGTGAGCATGCATCCAAAAGTTATTTCAGAAAGCTTCACCTCCTCATGAAACAATGAATCTGAACAATAATCCCAAGTAAAAATTACACTAGAGCAAGTAAAATACACTTGCTGCACAGAGTAGCTTCTTTTCCACTGTACTGCTAGAATTTAATGAAATAAGAGGAAAGTAGTGAAGCATTCTGAATTTGAAAGCTGAATAATCAGTCCCTGAGGATACAAGCACGTATGGCAACGCTAAGAGGAAGCTCTGATTGCCTGTGCTTACTTAAATGCACAGTTTTAAACATAATTCCTCAAAGGAAATCTTTCAATATTAGATCTGCGGAGCAATCCATCCCTTTATTGCCTTTCTGTGTATGTTTGATATGCCTTTGCAAGTACATGACATTGTGCTCATGGGAACATCGAGAATAAAATAATTCTAAAGAGACACACTAAAAAGCTGAGAAGCCATTTAAACTCTTCTCTTGCGCAGCACCTGCAGGAGTGACCTGAATTACTGGCATAACTCTGCCAGTGACATTGACTGCTACATGCAGGAATGTGACAGGACACACTGGAAGCTGCAGGGCATTCATGCAGCATTTCCAAAACCAGGCTCTGTAGACAAGAAAGAAGAGTGCGTCCTTCTGCAACTCTGCCCTGGGGAGAATACTGACAGATAGAGGCATCCATTACCAAATCAAATGGAGTTCAGCTCCTTCATACCTCTCCTCTATCAGAGAAGTGTGCTTAAAAAGCAAAACAAACCAGAGGTCTGACATAACGTTTATAAGAAGAGTCTTAGGCTGCATACAGAATTGGAGAGGAAATCTTTCAAGGAACACTGAAGATATCACTCCCTTAAGAAAGAAGGGTGGATGGAGATAAATAACAAGATGAGAAAACTGCCTTTCTAGCACTGCGTGAAACTACTTACACGCACCATTAATTTTCCAGATACCTTGAAGATGGTCTTTCAACGCACCCAGCTGCTCCTAAATGGCCGTGCCCGTGATGGGATGCTCCTGGCAATGCTCGTGTTACAGGAAGCGGGACTCCAGCCCCTGCACAGCCCACCTCTGCGGGCTCCGTAGCGCTGAGGGGTTCTGGCACCGCCACACACCTCAGTGCTGCCTGGAGAGGAGAGAGACGCACAGTGACCCTCGTGTCAGGAGCTGCACGCAGATCTGAAGCACTCAGCATCATAAGGAAGCCCGTGCTGCGGTGCTGAGAGTCCTTTCCCCACCAACCCCTGCACATCTCTAAATAACGATTCAATTAGGAAAAGCTGATAGCCCTGGGGCTTGGTGTCCCTGCCCTGAGGTGCTGTCACCGAGCGCGGGTGGAGACCCCGGCCCTCAGGGCTCGTACCGGGCTCTCCCGCTCAGCGCCCCTCACTCAGGTTTCACATTAGGTCGCAGCACTCCCTCGGCTCCACAGGTTACTCCCGTTCGGCGTTGGCATCGAAAAAACCGCTCCACTGAAGGCAAACCCCTCCCCGCAGCCCCTCACAGGGCCGCGTCCCACACCGCTCCAGCCGCGCTGAGGGGAGCCGCGCTGAGGGGAGCCGCGCCGAGAACCCCTAGAGCAACGGGCGGGCGCCGCGCTGCAGCTTTAAGAGCGCGGGGCGGCGCTGATGGGCACGGTCACGTGCGGCGCTGGGGCCGGAACCCGCGCTCGCGGCCGCCTGAGGAAGCGCCCGGAGCCCGAGCAGTGGCGTCGCGACCCGCTGGGCTCTGTGAGGGGCGGCGCGCGTGCCCGGCTCGGGAGCGCGCTTCTCCCTCTTCTCCCGATCTGCGGGGACGGTGAAGGAGGGCGGCGGCGCGAGGATGGAGCTGTTCCAAGCCAAGGACCACTACATCCTGCAGAGCGGGGAGCGGGCGCTGTGGTGCAGCCGGAGGGACGGCAGCCTGCAGCTGAGAGCCGGTGGGTGCGGCGCGAGAGGAGAGGGCGGGCGGCTGGGTCCGGGGGGCGGTGAGGGAAGATGGCAGCGGAGGGCGGGAGGGGGTCGCTGAGGGCAGCGCTGGGAATGGCGGCGGGGCGCTGAGGGGAGGAGGGGGCGGCGTGGGGCCGGGCTGCAGCCGTCGCCGTGAGGCGGTTGGAGCTCGGGGGAGCGCGGTGAGAACTTGGGGCTGAGGGAGGCTGCGCTCGTGTCCGCTCCTCGGCCACGCGACGCGGCGCTGCGCTCGCTTACCCCGGTGCCGAGGTACCGCTGGTCACCCCCTGAGCATCACTAAATCCAATGGCCATCTTGTGTTGGCGTCAGCCTTATGTAAGTGGTGCCTGGCAGCGCTTCTGGCTGCATCCTCGCAGGGATGTTCTGCACTTCCCTCTTCCTAGGAGAAACTGGAAAAGTGCGGGCGCTTCTGTAAACGGCTCACGAATGTTTCTAGCGACCGTGCGTGCACCCACCCGTGTTTGGGCTCAGGCTGCGGTGGGGCAGCGGGAACGGAAGTTGTAAGCACAGAGTTAATGATCTGAGGTCCTGAAGCAGTGGTGGGCAGTGGTACCTCGTGGTGGAGGCTGGTCACCAGTGGGGTGTGAAGTGTGCGCTTGGTTTGGGGAACAAGCGTAGCTGATTAGGTGCAGGGGACCGTAGGTCACCTGCTTAAAGGCTAAAAATAGCTTAAGTCACTGGGTATTCCACCAAACGTGTGGCATTACTTGCAGCTTTCTGTAACTAGGCAGAAAAAGCCGCATAGGCATGTATATGGCCACAGCTGGCCAAGTACAGTGTGCTTAATGAGCTTTCACACGGCTGGAATTGACTTAGGTTAACAGCGGTATTGGATGTTTATGTGTGTTTTATCAACAGTGCTGTTTTTCCGTACTGGTCTGTCTTGTGTTATGTCTTCATGCTTCAGCTGTGCAGCGCTTTTGTCTGGTCAGTGCTGTTTGTTTGCATCTCGGAGATAATATTGCAGTCTGTCTCAGTGTAACGTGACTGACTGCTCTTCTGCTCCGTTAGGAGGTCTGGCAGAACTTAAATTTATAGATCACCTTACAAAATACTTGATCTTAAGCTAGCAAACAGTACTGCTAGTCAATGAATGCACGTTTTCACAAAAACTCAGTTTCAGATTTGCTATAATTTTCATCTTTTGTATTGTCATAAAAGCTCTTGCTTTACCCAGAGCAATGAAAACACAAACGTGTAAAACTGTAACTCTGGAGCCTGCTGCGCTTGATGTAAACCCAAGCGTTCAGAGCTGTTTTTAATGCAGCTGTTGCTGTGATTTCTTGGAGTCCATCAACTTCAGGGGGGCTCTGCCAGTGCTCCCCAGTCTGACTGTGTGCAGCTCACCAGGGCTTTGTCTGCAGTGTGACTTTAAATTTTCAGTCAGTATGAATGTGATCCCTATTGTGTGTGATCCACCTATTAATGAAAAGTAATGTGATAGTTAAGACTCCTAGTCTGCTTGACACTTGTTAGTCATGCTTTCCTATTTGTCTGGATTTTCAGTTTTGTTTTTCCAGTGCTGTGGCTCTGGTTGATCTTAGTATGTTCTAGTGCTGCAAATTGAAGTGCTGTACCTGGTATGTTGAAAGTAAACCTGAGAAGGAAATAGTCTTGTAACAGAAGAATTTCTTAGATCAATAACTCTTGATTATACTGAGACAAAGCCGGGGACCCTTAGAGCAGACTGTTTGACCATTTATAATCAAGGCCACTGAGTGGAAATGAGTAAATAGATTAGCTTGTGATGAGTCACTGCCATATTTAAAAAAAAACAAGTTGTAACTTGTGTGTTCATTGGCATATTGAATAGTCCATGAAAAGGCTATAACCTAAGTATGTGTCTCTATTAGCTTTTGGAAACCTTGGGCTTATTCTGTCCCCCAAAGTCTGTTCAAATTAATCATTGCACACTTATGAAATGAAACAGGTAATACTGGCAAACCCTGCGAAGTATCGTCTTATAGGATGGGTTGAAGTCTGAAGAGCTGAAGCAGAGCTTTATAATGCTCTCATCCCTCAAGCATAAAGGCATGTTCAAAAACTTGCTGATCTTGAAAGCTCTATTTCTGACCTTCTTGAATCATGGAGAGAACTTGAATTAAAACAAAAACCAACCAAACAACAAATACTTAAAATAAAAAAGCAAAACCAAACAAAACACCCCTAGACTTATAAGCGTTTGCTGTAAGCCAACTCTGAGGCTGGCCCAGGGTTAAAACATGTCTTCATATATTTACTAGATGTCTCTGTTGGTGTTGTTTATGTGAAGTGAAAGCAGAAATTGAGTCACCTGTAGGAAAGCTGAATCATTTTGGTGTCATTGTCTGTTAGGTGTCTTTGCTGTCTCCAGGGACTTTTTTCTCAGTGTGGTGAGAAACTACGTTGTTCAGCCCTGCTTTAAATGCCTTGCATTCAGATTTTGATCTGGCATTTACTTCTAGCTTACCCTGTTTATGCTTTGCTTGGCTGCTCCTGGCAGCACAGTATTTATTTTACAGCATGGTCTTATTGCTGTCTTAGGTATGAATTATATAAGATGCTTAAAGATGCTGAATTCCTCACTATCAGTAGAAAAGGGAATGAGATATTCTCAGTGAGTGAAAACTTTTAGTTCTCGCAGTGTTGACTTTGATTATGCTTTGGGCAGTAGTGCCAGACTGAACATGACTGGAAGTAATTGCTGCTGAAACTGGGATAGTGATGCTGTCCTCTCCACCCTGCAAGAGAATCAACTACCAGAAGTGGGAGTGACCTTCAAGTGGTGTTATTCAGAGCCAACTTCTGGGCACTGCGTGCTCAGATTCCATGACCTGCTTGTAAGAGTAAGCTGGTGATAAGATGCGTCTCACCTCTGCAGTTTAACTAGAGGCAAATGAGCATTCATGTATTATTAAGTGATTCAGGAAATTAGTATTGTAGTATTGTTTTTCATCTGTCGAAAATGGTTGTGAATCAGTAACTGAAGCAATTCTTCTTAAATATATTTCTTTTCTAATGAGAAGCTTATTACCAAACGGTATTTTTTTTTTCTGAGTATCAAGGTAAGAGATTTCAGGTTAAGTGTCTTTCTGAGAGCATGAAATCTGAACTGACTCATGCATCATAATGCCATCTAACACCGTAGCTATGTATACTTACCTTACTCCTCAAAGGCATTACCGAGGTCATGGGAAAATTACTAGTTAGAATTTCTGGTATTCTCTTCTAGTCAAATGCTGGGAGGAAAAATTCCTTTATATCAAGTCCAGTGCCTATAAATGCCTGAAAGAGGCCTTAATGAAGCGAGAAGACCATGCTTGACTTCACGCAGGGAGTGATGCTGCTGATGCTGGTAGATGCTTCAATAGCTTGAAGGCTGCAGAGCCATTCTGAGCACGGCAGAGGGATGATGGCCTGAGTGTTAGCTTGTGCTATGGAATTAGATATTTCATACAAAATAGGCTTCCTGAGGTGGTATGTCTTAGAAGTGGCCTATGTGTTATGGAATACATTCTATAAGAGTGTTGCAGCTTTAGAAAAGTTTGTTACAAGTTACTTCCTTAGGGGACCTCAAGCTGTTATCTGGATGCTTAGTTTTAGCTGCAGTGGTTACTGGGCTGTTTCTCACCTATGCTTGCACATTCTGTTCCTTCCTTTCGGTGCTCTTAGCTGTCAGCACAATGTAACTTGTGTCATATGCAACAAACCAGATGTCAAACTGATACATGTTAAATGCAACCCGCCAGAAATAGTGCTTGAACACTGAGCAGTTAATTTGCTGCTGCTACGTGCTCCTTCTAACAAAAGAAAACAGGATGAGGGCAGGGGGTAGGCTGTTGCATATCCTTCATGTGCTCTGATTATTTTGTGTATGAAACCCAGTTTTGTACCTGCTGACTGTGAGGTGAGGCCTTCAATACTAGATTATTTTTCTATGTTGTTTAGATAAGATCTACTTTAATTTTATCCACTTTCTTTGATGGAATGTAGTCAACTTAAATCTAAGACCTAAAGATACCTGCTAAGTGTTAACCTGGAGGCAAACAAATAAATCTTGAGGTGCCAAGTTGCTTGTTTAGTTTCCTTTTGAATCTTAGTGGTGGAGAAGAAGCTGAATACAACAAGGCTGTTCCTGTCTTCTCCCCTCTTCTCTTTACATGAAGAGGTCTGGAATTGTCAAATTTGTCCCAGATCAAATGTGTAGGTATTAGGTATCCTGGAGTTCCTGCCTGCCCTCACTGGAATGACTTCTGGTTTTAAATAAATGAAAAAGCTCTTTTAAGCTTGTTATGCTGTTTCTTGTGAGCTGACAATTGTTAGCTTGTAATGGGGGAGAAAAAAAGCTTTTCTTTTTTTGCCATCTTTAAAATGGATCTGTAATTCAGAAGTATTTTATGCTTGTATTTTGATAGCAGAGGTCAGATATCTTTGATCTCTTATAGCTTAGAATGAACTAAATGGTGGTGAAGGGGAAATTGCAGAGTTAATTACAATTAAAATATTGAAAACTGAAGGCACTGTCAGGAAGCCTCCCTTCATTTAGGAGGGGTCTGCATCTGTACCAACAAGCTTGTGGCTTTTCAGTCTGAATACCAGTGTTCTTATTACCAGTTCTTTCAGTGCCGAGTGATGTGGGCGGTGTTTCAGCTATATGTGTAAGTGAGAATTAAAACTTTGTGGCAAGCTTAAAAAGAAAAAAAAAAAAAAGGAAAAACAAAAAACCCAAAGAAACAAAAAACAAAAACAGCAAAACCCAAGCTTGTCTGAACTGTAGTGAAGGGATTTATTTGATATGCTACCTGTGCTCTTTCAAAGTAACTCTTCTTGGTATTTTTATTGTTATCTTCGATATTGTTAAGTGTACAGGAGAGACCTCAAGCAGCTGGAGTTAACTTATTGCAAAGGCTGTGTAACAGCACTGCACGTGTGTTTAGGGGTAATCTTTGTTTTGACTCATGCAATATCTACCCTAGCCTTGACTAAAATACGGAACTTCTGCTGGCACAGGTGTCAGTGGGCAGTATGAAAATACTTGGTGTTTTCATTCTGTCGAGGTAAAGTATTTTATAATTATCATTGTGAAAGAATGGTTGATGCTGTATCTTCTTAAATTGAGAGACTTAAGATGCTTCTCTGAAGGCTTTGAGTGCCATGAGGAAGTAATTTGGGGGGCACCTTGGGCATTTCCTGGTAATACGAATGGGACCAACAGCAAGAAAACATTCTTTTGCATCTGTTCCAAATTGTATTGCATGCAACCACAGCTGGAGTCCTGCAGCATCAAGGTGTTTCCACTGAACAGTTCCCTTTAACTGTGAGACTTCTTGGATAGTGGTTTAAAGTTTCCTTTTAGAGGCAAATTCTACAGTGTAATATCAAACAGCTCTCAAGTGTCACTCAATTAAATATTGAGTGTGTTGCAGAAACTCATTTTTAAAGCTGTATATTGAGACTTCAGGCCCAGAGTTTGTCAGACTGTAATTTTTCCCTCAAATATGTCAAAGATTTGAGGCTACAGATAAAAGCTTTTGTCATTGCCTGGAGGTTTCATGATTAATGTTTAATATTATAAAAAACCATGATTTCTTAATGTAGTGGTTTTGAGAGAACAGGATACAAATTTGGTAGCTCAGTTCACTTTTCATAAGTGTTAAATTTGCTGTAAACTTCTGACTTCATTGAATATTCTGTGTTTTGTTATATAAAGGCATATAGATGTTGTAACTGAGAAATTCCCACTTGCAACTAGCAATCTGTATTTCTTGAAAACCCAGCATCCTGATACAGTAATCTAATTGGGTCAGGGATTATTAAATGTCTTTCCTTCCTTTTTAGATAAAGCTTTTACCAGTTTATTTTTAGTGATAATTTAGCCATATTACTTACAACAGTATCAGTTGGAAAAAAAATCTTAACCAAGAAACGATGCTTATTGTAAGATAGAATATAAAAACAAGGAGCCCACATGGGGAGAGGGTTTTGTTTTGGTTTTTTTTTTACCTCTCTGTAAATCTTTCACGTAGTGCCTTAGTTCCTGTCAGTGGGATTAATGGTTCCAGCTGGTGGTCTTCAGTTCTACAGCTGATCCTATTCTAACTATCTGCTTGTCTTTCAGTTGTCCAAATTGCTGCGCTTATGTCTTCATGGGCAATCAAGTACTGGGAACATGTATCAAGAAGAGATGAGAAACAATTGAATAGATATCTAAAGGAGAAATTTGGAAAGAGTGCATTAACTTATTTATTAAAACAGAGCTTTCATGAAATACATACTGATACTTAATAAGTTGCATAGTCTTGTTCCAGTAGCTACAATTCCCTGAAAAATAAAACCAGGAATTATTTTCAGGAAAGCTGAACTGAAGTTGATATAATTCCACTTGGAAACTTTAATCTTCCTTTTAAGGAAGAAATCTTACATCAGTAGAAGCCCTGGAACAATGTTCATTGTGTCTGAAATTGAAAGCAAGCAACTTGAAAATACTTTGCTTGAAACTTAATGCTCTCACTGAGTAGTGCAGTAAACCTTAATTGTGAGTGCTAGGGGCACTCAGGAAGATCATATCTACATTCTGAAGTAGATGGCATGAAACACAACAGCGGTGATTTAAAGAAAAATCAGCATTCGAACCAAATTCAGAATTATGTGGCATTGCCCAAGAGAGAGCCCCCACTGGTCGTTTACATTTTGCAGCTATCATTTAATTTTTAACTTTCAGTTGGTTTTTGCTATGTCTGTTCATCTGCTTCGAGCAACAGCAACGTTCCCACAAATGTGCAGGCATTTCCTTGTGCTGAAATGTGTTCTAGCAATGTTTAAGGGATGTATTGCTTGTTGTCATGGGATTAAATAGTCACTTTGTCCCTAGCAGTTTGTTAAGCAACGACAAAACCTATCTGGTATGGCATTACATTTTTTACTTTCTATTCAATTACATGAATTAAGGACTGCAACGTATGCAGATGTGGCTTATTCTACGGTATCTCTTGCAGTTGCCTTTTGTAATTCTAAAATATCATAATTGTTCTCAGTTAAAATATGAAGCTATTGAGAATACTTGTGAAGAAAAAGACACCAAATGGAGTTCTTTAATTAAAATTTGAGGCTGTTTCCCAACACGTTGTTTGCTGGTGGTTTTTTTTTTTGTGATGGGTAATAGAGAACATACATGTTCTTAACTCTTCTTAATAGTTTTTAAGATGGTCACCTAAGAGCACAGCTCTTGGAACTCCAGGCTGTTTCAGGCAGGACTTAATACCTTTGAATGGAGCAACGTTGCACAGAGGGTTGAGTCATTTGAAGACAGGATGCAGTCCTGTCATATGTAGCCTCTCAAGGACAGCTGATTCACTTACAGCCAGCTGCAAGCATTTAAGCTATGCTTTTCTACTTTGGTGCTTTTCTAACTGTGTTCACTGTGTTCTTTTAAGTATTTTAGGTATTACTTTTAATACTTGAGCATCTTGCAGTCCTGAAGGCTTGCTAAATGAAGGTATGAAGATAAAGTTGGAAGTCACTTCCTAAGCATGTACACTACAACATAAGAGATGTTTGAATAATGAAGTTATGGAGTACATAACTTCCTGAAGCACTCTGCCTTGCAGTAATTCAAGCTTTTCTAGCAGCTGTATGATTATCTGAAATGCTTATAGTCTGATGCAGAAATGTGCTTTCTGAGCAAAATATTCTGGCTGAGAAAATCAAGCCAAGAGGATAGAACAGGAGCAGAAGTCTTTGGCTGGAAGTAACTCTCAGAGTAAAGGGTTCTTAGCCACTAGAGCATAGCTTGCTTTCTTACTCTAAGCTGCTTCCTCCTCGGGCTTTCTTGTGGGAGCAGGAGACCTTACAGGTGAAGAATGAATGGAGGTAGAACTTTCTTTATGGATGGGAAGGGAACTTGCATTCCTGAATGACAAAACCTTCTTTTTTGGATGGAATGGAGGTGGCTATGTGCTCCTTCTCACATTTGGTGTTCATTAACAATTTAAGGAGAAACAAAAGAAATCCTTCCAAGGTGAAGGAGATTACCAGTTGAATTCAGTGAATGTGAAGTTCAGCTTATGTTTAATGAGCTGACATGGGGACTGTGTGTGCTGAATCACTTGTTAGGGCAGACTAATGGACTGTTCGGTAATAATTTTGCTTTTGAGTAATATATTGGGGGTGTGCAACTAGAAAAGCCTCTTGAGTTTGTGCCTGTTATTTTATAATTACCAGTTGGAATACTTCTGGGTTTAATTGCAGCGCCCTTCAACTTTGTATGCCTTAGAACATGGCCTTGGAGCAACTGACAGCGGCAGTTTGTTATTGCTTACAGCTCAGGAGTTCCTAGTAGAATGACTTGTTATATTGTGTGCTTTCTAGGCAAATGAATGTGTTTTCCTTATGTTTTTATGGTTTCCCAAGCAGTGCCTGGTGACTCAGGATTTTATAGCTGTAGCAGAGTACAAAGAGGTGTTCTTTATCCTTACAAGTAGTAAGGATTCATTTTCATGACATACTTTCCCCTGGGCTTAATATCCTGCTCACTCTTTTGTAAAGAAGTTTTGCTGCAATAAGATACAAATTTTGTTGTTACATCCCTTATTTTACATCTGTCACTATCCAACCTGAATGGGACGTGAATTTGTTCCTGTTCATCTGGTCCAGTTATGAAATACAAAAGAAAGGTGTTCAAGGATACTGAACTGCTTCATTTTCTTAAACATAGGCTGGATGGATGTGTACTCTGCAGTGTCTGTGCTCTTATGGTTGATCCATGCATGCTGGAAGAAACTTGCTTTGAATACCTGCTTGGTCAGTATGCATCCCACAGTCCCTAACCACGAGAAGAATGGGTTATTTTAAGAAAGCTGTGAGGTGGGGTAGCAATGGGAAGACTCTCTGAGATTTAAAAGATATATATCCTCCTAGATTAGACTTACAGCTGTAGGCTTTTTACAGTGGGGTGATGAATGGCGGTGCTTTGGTTCCTCTGCTAAAGAGGAGCATTTCAGTTCTAAGTGGCTGAGGGCTCAAGTCTAAAACGGACTGAGCAAGCTGTCTAAATGGCAAATTAAAGATTATTTAAATGAGTTATTAGCTGAAGAGATAATTTATTGCAAGTTTGAGCTGGGAAATAAGCAAGTAAGTAAAGCTAATGTTTCATGACCATTAGGTGTTGGTACTTGTAAGAATAAATGTCTTAATGCTCCTCTATCTTTCTGCAATTAGAGTAGATTAAATATGGCTTTAAGAATCTGCCAGTAAGAACTTAGCTGAAGTTTGCTTGCTGAAGTAGTACTCGGAGGCCCTTCTTTCCTAGGAAATACTTCATACTCTTAAGTCTTCCCAGTTAACTTGTAATCTTTTAATCCTGGCTAATATTTCAGAACACTACTCAAAGTTGAACTGGAACTTGAAAAGCCCTGAGGGTCCTCTGAGATACCTCCTAAGGGCAGCGCTTGTTGTCTTTGATCTAAAGCAGCCAAAACTTTAAAGGGGAGGAAAAAACCTTCAACTCTGAGGAAAAAACTGAAGTAATTTTAATAAAATTAACTCCTCAGATGTCTGGTGCGGTATTAGAAGAGCTGGAAAACTTTGAATATTTACAATAAGTTGCTTCTGAGCTCTTTCTTTTCCTATGTAAATATCTGTTGCTTTTATTGAATACTGAAAGTGGCTGTGAGAATTGCTCCCCTGCCAGGCTATGGAAAGAAGTTTTGAATATGTTTATATGTTTGTCTAGATACAGCCCGTGCTTGTTAATAAATTTATGTTTGTAGGAGCTCCATGTTTATATAAATTGAGCGTCAGGTTCAGTGCCACTTGGTTTTCATACTGAGTACACTGACAGAACTCTTCCTAGCTGGGGTCCATTCCTTGAAATTCCCCAGCATTTGAGAAGTATACCCCCTGATTTCCAGCAAAATTGGAAGATAAATAGGTGTAGCTATCTGATGGATTGAACCTGGCAGCAGCCCAGTGGTAAGGGCTGAATCCAAGGGATTCCAAATGAAATCTTTTTTCTAATTTCCTGCCTCCTGCCCGAGGGAGGCTGATTGCCTCCCCGAGCCCATCAGACCGGGCAGTAGTCACTCGGTGCTGAGCGGTGGCTTGTCCCAAAGCAGCGGCTCGGTTCCTCGTCAGAGCTTGTGCGTGACCTTGGGTTGACTCTGCTAGGCGTAGAATGAGGAAAGAGCTGGAAAGCAGTTTTGGCTTTTGACAGTCTTCCAAGTTGCTTTTATATCGCCTTTCCCAGGATTATGTTTGTGTAAACACAAACAGTTCGAGAAGCTTTATCTGATGTTTCTGCCTTTGCATCGCTGCTGGTAAGTTCAGAGAGCTGATGTGGAAATAATCACATCAAAGCTGGTTTTGTTCTGCCTTTGTGGCAGAAGTCCTATTGTGCTGCAATTACAATGCTGATGCAGTCACTGTGGAGAGTAAATGTATGTTTGGCAATCGCTAATCTCAGACAGCAATCAGTGAAAAGAGCCCTTTTTTTTTTTTTTTTCTCCAATAGCTTGAATTTATTTGGTGGGGTACTTGTGTACCAGGTTTCTGTCCCAAAGTATTAAGTGCATGTGCTAAGGCTTATCAAACCCTGGCAGGTCTTTAAATTGAAGCTGACTGAGGGCACCACAAACTCCCGGAGCAGGGGAAGATGTTCCACCTGGCTTAGCACTGCTGCTATGGACTTTTCTGTACAGTTCTGAACTTCTTTGTTTGTTGGACAATGGTTACTTTAGTGTTTGAGTATAGAGAATATTCCAGTGTTTTGTTTGCTAGAGCACTGTGGTAGATGATGCTTACTGATATTTTTTAAAAATAAATTCACACTTGTTGTTGTGTGACTTCAGTACTCAGCATTCAAATATATTCAAATGTCTTTTATGTATGCTAACAGGAAACTTTATCAGAGGATTTTCTTTTTTTGGTATTGCTGCTTCCTTGGCTATAGAAAGACCTAAACATCTTCTGTAACATGTATTGCTATCTACCAACGTATGTTGCCTCTTAAATTCCACTGCATTTCATAGTTAAGCTAATCTTATAGGCTTTCATTTAATTCTTTTGGGTCTATATTTTTAAAATTCTTACATAACCACGTAACTTTTGCTTATAACTAAGAATTCATGATGATGGCTGAAGGAATAGCTGCTGTCAGAACTGCTGGGCAGGAGGTTACATTACAGCAAACAATCAGTCTTGAACTATTTTACAGTATCAAACAAAAGCTTGAGAGCTGCTTTGTCTGAAAGGGAGTGAGCAGGACTGCACTCAACATGAAAGCCTGCATTCTTTTTTTTGGAGGGTGAGGTAGGGGAACTGCAGAATAATTTGCTTCATCTACCTTATGGTTCCAGAGTGTACCTCTCTGGAGCAAGAAGTTCATATCAGTGCTTACTTTAATTATATTTATATAGCATGGCTGGCTGCTGGCTCTGAGTCCAGAGGGGACCATCATGTGGGAACTGGAGCTCTAACTAGTAAATACGTTCTAGTCAGAATGTCAAAACAGATATGTTCTATTTAGTTAGAACAACTTTGAGCTGCTTGCTTCTGTGCTGTCACGCATACCTTCCTTCAGAAGGTTCTTTTTCTAGAAATGTTGTGGGTTTTTTTATTTAAAAAAAAAAAAATCTTGTGATACTGTCACCAAACAGTGTGATTCCACAATTGTCTTGTTCCATAGCCTACAGGCATTTCTTCCATGAGAGTTCTTCACAGCTAAACTTTACTGGATGCTGGGGGGAGCACGTCAGTCTCCTCAAATGTTGCTAAATATGTGGCTTTTCCTCCCACCGTGTCACAACTCCCTGGGAACAGTTGGCTTTCATGCCTTCACTGAGGGTAGTTTGATAATCATGCTTATTTCAAGAGTCATTGATTCCCAGCTCATGGATCCATATTTGCTGCTTTTGAGTTCTTAGTGTGATGTATATTTGACTCCAGATAGCTCCTATTTTTCCACAGGTTGGCTATGCTTTGGGTAAACACGGGAGTCAAAGCTTAGTCAGTTCTCATTCTCTGCCCTACCAGGGAGAAGTATTCCTGCAGCAGTCTCAGGCATTGTGTATGGCCATGCCTAGGGCTGCGTATGTCAGAGAAAACCATGAAAATAATAAAGGCCCCATTAAAAACCTTTTTGTTTTACAGTCCTCAACACCAGTTTCTTTATATCTTTTTTTTTCTTGTTGTGGGCAAGTCTAAATATCGTTTTCTTATACCTATAATTACAACTAAATCTTTTTTTAACATTTTTCCCATTTTTGTAAGATATTAGAACAAACTCACCATTGAGAGATTTCCTACTAATAGGTTGAATATTAGGGAAAATTTCAGCTAAAAAGAGTAATGGGATCTTGGAACAGACTGCCTGTGGAAGTGGTGGAGTCCCCATCCCTGGGGGTTTACAAGAAACTTAAATATATGGTACTGAGGAACGTGGTTAGTGGGCATGGCGAGGTTGGGTTGATGGACTCAGTGATCATAATGGCCTTTTCCAACCTTAATGATTCTATACTTAATATATCTTGTCGTAGCAGGAAACAAATGGCTTAAAGAGACCTGGATAGTATTCAGATTATTATTTTTTGTAGTAGCTATGGTAAATGTGAAGTGATTTGAATCCTTTAAACTCCTACCAGTACTCCTGCGTATGCCTGCCTTGTTATTATTTTTATCTGCTTGTGTCTGTTTTTTCTCTCATTGACACATGAAGTAAATTGCAGGTGTCTAAGACAGCAAAAAGTAGATGAAATTTGGAATACAGCTGTGCAGGATTCTGGAGGTGAAGGTTGTGGTGAGCTAGGGAAGGAGGTGCAAGTCTTGAGAGCAGGAAAGGCTTCTTGTGTGCCTCTTTCCTGTAAGCTTGGTGCTCGTATCTACTCAGCACGAGGATGCTCCTGCACATTATTTGAACTGAAACTCTGAGATAAAGAGCTCAGGTGGTACTTGAACACGTTTTGTATAAGCAAAAGACTTTCAGTGTACAGGTACATGATGAGTTTGAAGTACTTCACAGAGGCTTGAGCATAAATCAGTGTTCACGCTATTACATAGCTCCTTGTGCTCATCTATTTTAGCCTCCTTAGGAACTTAAATGATGGCATGATTCATTTTTCTTACACTGGGTCCTGTACCAAGTCACTTCCCTAGTGCTCTCACAGTAAAACAGGAACAATCAGGAGTTTTTCTGCAGGTATCTACCATCAGATGGTACAGCCTGGTTACATACGCTAACCATAGCTCTGTGCTGCCTCCTGCAAACATCTCCAAACCTTGAGACCCTGTGCACTTAGTTCCTACTTTTCTTTGTGAAAGCACAGTGCAGCAAACTCCTTTTAAATAAATTCCGTTTAGATCTGTGCTGACTTCTGTGTCTCATGTAAGTGCTTGTATTTCATGATTAAACGAATGCAGTCTGGTTTACTATTAAATGTGTTAAACTGAAAGCTAGGAATAAATGTGCATTCTTGGAACAGCAGTCTGAATTGCGAATGAGTTTCAAGGAGAGTATAGTGTTTAAAAATAAGTATGTGTTTAAAAATACAGTTGGTTGTTGTCTGGAGATTTTAAAGGAGAAACTAAGTCCTTGTGAGTAAGGTGTGGGTGGATGATTGTTCTCTTTATCTTGGGATGTTATGTGAGTCTGTTCTTGAAAATGTTTACATATTTACCCTGGGATCTAAGCTATCTAACTTGCCTACATGTAAACTGGAGAAACTTTCCCTCCTTGGAGCTAATATTAAACTTACTGGAATAGAAAAACCTCAGATTTCCCACACAGATATTGTTTTTAAAGACTTAAAAGAAATTTCAGAATTTTAGTTTGCCACGTTATTAAGCTTTCCAGGTACTACACTGCTGTTAGAAACTCTAAATGAATATCAGCATCTTGTTACCATCAAATGCTTTTTCACATTGATACTGTCTTACTGACTTGCATCAAACAATGGCTTGAATGCATGTGGAGATGAGTACCTTTTGCAGATGATGAAGCTGGTAGTGTTGCCTTCCTGTTTGCTTTTATACTTTTTCTGTGGTTCATTGGCATGTGTATCTATGTACAAATAAAAAAAAAAAGTTGTGAAATGAATAGTATCTGGGTGGGTGTGACAGGGAACTGGGGCTGAAAGTTAACATCTGCTTGGTCTTCTTGGAGCTACTTTACCAGCTTAATGACCTGCATTTAATTGCACTATGACTGTGTAAAATTTCAATTAAGCTATGAATTCCGGTGGATAGTAGGAGAACCAGATCTCTGTTAGACAGAATTATGTTGCTGAAATCAGTCTTACAGGTTTTTTTTTTTCTGAAATAACCAGGAAGGATAAGGAGTAGAACTATAAACAGGAGGAATCATTTGGTCAGTTAATTAAAATAGCTACTTATTAGCAAGCAAAGATCGAACAGCTTACGTATCTTACTTTTGTTGTGGGCATCATAGCATGTTTTCTATCTGAGTGGGGAAGCAGAAAGAATGACATGCTGGATTGATTGTCCAGATGAGTTTACTACAAAATATGATATTTTTTTTTCCAGCTACTGATCTTCTTTTGGCATGGAATCCCATTTGCCTGGGCCTGGTGGAAGGAGTCATTGGTAAAGTTCAGCTTCATACAGGTATGTGGCATTTTATTTTATACTGTTAATTCAATTTGTTTTAAAGGCACTGATACTACAGATAGCCCATTTGAGTTACACAGTTCTATGTAGTGTTCTCTGCAATGATGTAGTACTTCCCAGCTACATGAACTTGTCAAAGTGTTTATATTTTAGTTGCAGTATGCAAATTCCTCTTTCCGGTGCGTGTATTTTGTTTTGTCATTGTCTTGTAAAAACAGAGAACTGCATCCACAAAGAATAGAAGTCAGTACCTGGAGTTCCACCTGAGGCTGGCTCCCTGTGAGATGCACTCATTTATATTTTTGCGTGCTTTTTTAATAATGCTGCTAAGTGTTTTTTAATGAATGATGTTTTTTCAATATCTGAAAATGTGATTTTTGTCAGCTGAGTGCATTAAGAGTGGTTACTACTTTGGAACAGTACTATTTAAAAGTAAAAGGAACATCTGGAAACTTGTTAACACTGGTTTACTATATCAAAAATAACTAGAAAGGATCTTTTACCAGTAGAGCTCTGGATGTCTGCTTACTGTCAGGTAGAAAAGCTAGCCATAAACTTCATTTACTATGTGCTGTCCTTTTTGTAAACGCTTAGACCATGCATCTCATGTTGTTCTTGAATAGATCATCAATACAGGTAAAGTTTCAAGTGTGTTCCGGGATACCAGGATGGATTAAGTGCTGAAATGGATCAGATGTTTGTCACACAGGAACAGCTGAGTCAAGATAGCAGTGGCACACTAGCAATAGAGGAAGAAAGAAAACGGGCTGTAAGGGTATGATGGATTTAGTTCGGGGAAGTGGCTGGCTCCATGGTTACTGTAACTGCTAGGTCTCTCTTCTGAGAGAATAGTTCAGAGCCTATCTCTTTTCATTAAGCTTTTGGCCATTTCCTCTTTCCAGTTGCATCGCTTCGTCTTTGAGTTCTACCTGATATTGTTCTGTCCTCCTTCTGCAGATCTGTTCAGCAGTTCTTTCTGATCTGATGATACGAGGTGGTTCAGACTCTGCCTTTCTCTGACACTCTCTTCTCATCCAGGCAGTGTGTGCTGTCCACAATAAATGGATGAATGATTGCTGAACTCCAGTAATGACCTCTTTTCTGCTGTGGGAAAATGCTTCATGCTTGCTTTTGACGTGCTTGTGTTTGTTAATAAAGTATTTTTGTACACAAAGGCCTTCTCCCTTCTCTTTAGGGATTCTCATATAAAAGCCTTTCAAGGAGAAGACCTTGATATGTGCTTTCTGAAAGTTCTCCTGTATCATGGCAACTGAATATGCTTGTGTGTATTTCTGCTTATGAAAGCTACATTGAAACTCTCCCCTGCATGTGACATTTGTTAAAGTGCCAGCTTCCTGTTGTCAGGTAAATTAAGGTTATCAGGTAGTATGCCTGATATCTGGTGGTCTTTCCATATGTTTTTTACAGCTGCTGTATCAACTATGCTCATCCAGGCGCTGCATCCAGTTGCTGCTTAGGCAAGTGCTAGCGTTTTGTTTCTTCTTTGCCTTTTTTAAAATAACACATAAAGTGCTTATAGACCTTTCTTCTTGTACATGCTGAGGCATTTAATGATACAGCTGTCTTCTGGACAGACACTGAGAGTCCTCACTGGGCTGCAGTCATAATAAGAGAGTGGACTGAAATGGCCTAAGTAGGTCTTTTAAAACCAATTATTGTCAATCAACTCTCACTTGATTATGTTCAGGTATAGTTCTGTGTAGTCCTCCAGCTGAATCATCTAACACTGTAACAGTAACTGTCTTCATTACTTATTTGTGTATCAATCTTTGTCACCTGGAAACTTTATCAGTAAGAATTGTATAAATATTTAAGTGCTGGACCATTATCTCCATACTCTTACCGAGTATTGGGCTGTGCAAGCTGGATGAAATGCTTTTCTGCCAAACCTCATTTGTGTCAGCAGGATCAGGAGAACTTGTTGCTCTGATTTCTTCCCTTTTTCTTTTCCCTGTCCCCTCCACCGGGACAAGAAGGATCAGAAAACTTATTTTGAACTTCTTCTGGATAATTAGATTCCTTTATGGGATTGTCCTGCTCAGCATCTTATTGGCGAATACTGTTAACTTTAAATACTTTCTTTAGAATTGAAGTTGCTGCCAGTATGCTACTAAGTTCTCAGTAAACCCAAAGCCCATATTCAGTTGGTCTTGGACATAGATCCTTATATGTTCTTGAAAGATCTACTTAATGCAAGTGAGCTGGAGTAGTCCTAAAATGACCTTGAAATAACCTGAAACTGCAGGGATGTTCCAAATTTAGCGTTGGAAACTGCCAAATTGCTGTAACTAGGGATGAGATTTAATTTACTCTAAATCTTGCTGGCTTTATTGCTGGCGTAGCACAGGAGAATTTGTAGGAAAGCTTTATTGGCAGGGAAGCAGTCTTGTGGGAAACCAGCCAATATTGCATTGTTGCCTTTTTAAAAAATCTTTAAAGAATTTTTTACTTGAGAGAATCAATTGTATGTCTGGACATAACTGTATGCTCATTTGAGATAAAATCTACTTAAGCTATATTTTGCTTCTTCCCCAGTACTGAAGTTTCTTAAACAATAAGATGGGTTTTTTTAAGGAAAAAGAACTAAAGGAATATGTGAATACTGGGATGTGGTCTCTCTTAGACTCTGGCCTAGCCGAGATGACTTATGAGAAAATATGGATTAAAAATAAGAATACAAATGGGAAGGAGTTCAGGATATACTGTGAAGATAACATGAAATGTAACATTGCACATCTTCTTGGCGTACATCATTAGAATAGTGTGTGCATGTGCTTGCCTCTGTATGGGAAGAACATTGTTGTGTAAACATGCTATCAATTACGGAACATTAATGATGCTTTGTCATCCAATTAGTTTGTGTACATACAAAATATAACCATTCAAATTCCTTTAGCTGAAATTCCAACACATAGCTAGAAAGACAGGATTTTTTTAGTAGTGAAAGTGGATACCACTGAAGTGGTAACGGTGGCCTGGAATCAAACTGTTAGTTGAAATTGATTGATGTGCTTTAGCAATTTTGCTTTCCTTCACTTTGTTAGAATAACTTTGGCTTCTGACTATTGAAGTTACTGCTAGTAATACTGTATGCTAGTCCTGTTGTTTTTTTTTTTTAGTGGTGCAAGTTCCCTTGTAAAAACTCTAATGAGTTTTGATTAGAGGCTAGTTAATCAAACATTGATTAGAATATGCTCAGAGTTGATGGCAGATATCTGACTATAACCAATGCTGGACCTCTTAGTCAATGCCAGTCAAATTCCACTTAACTCCAGATTGCAACCACATCTTTCTCTTATTTTGTGGTTGAAATGCAGTTTAATGTATGTACCCTGATCGGTTTGCTTTTCTTATGTGGGTTGATGAAGACCTGAGTTAAAAGTTACTGTCAAGTTTCCTTAGACTCTGTAAGCAAAAAGGAAGTGAAATACTTCCCTCCCTTTCCCCAGGAAAGGAAAGCTTTTTTGTTGCCATGCCACTGAGTCCTGTGGTTCAGCATCTGAAATATTTTCAGTGAAATGCAGCTGCTGCTGCCTGGAACTTACTCCAATCAACAACTTAAAATGTTTTCTTGGCTTTCATCTAATCTTCTTCAACTAGCAAATAGAAAGTGATACCATAGTACTTTTTGTTAAAGTGAAAACACTTGCAGAAAGTGTCGTTGGTAGTAAATTTATGCACAGTTTAAGACTAATTACTGCTAAAATGCACTCGGGAAACTAAATGCTAGACTGGGAAGCATTAGAAAATAAGTTAAACAGCAACAGTGTGCTGGCAGTAAGGCAAAAACAGAGCTAAATTCCTCTTTCAGTGAGGAATGAGAGGTAATAGCCTACTTTAGATACAGTGCTTTACATCAGTTGCTGCTGCTAGCTCTGCCATAGTTCATAATACAGTTTTAAAAAGAAACAAAAACAAGCCATGAGATCTTGGTGGATGACCTAACACATGCAGCTTATGGAAGCACGTGTGCCTATAGTGTTCTTCTGTATGTATGATATTATCTGCCCTATGTCGGACGTAAGCAGTCTTCTTAATCAAAAAGCTTTACAGAATTACCTCTTCAAACAGCGGAAGCACTACTCTTATCTAGACATTATTGGCAATTACAGGAAGCTTCTGTGGCTGTTGCTGAAGCTTTTACTTTAGGGCATTTTTTTATCTGCATATTTGGTTCTTGACTGTTTTCTTTTGGTCTGCCAGGGAACTCCTGTTGTTTTTCTTTTTTAACATTCTTTGGCTCTGGCTGTAATACAAATGGAGTTTTGAAATGAATGCCAGGATAACCATGTCCTTTTTAAAACATGCCCTCAAAGGAAACAGAACTCACTTGCCTGTATTGGGTTCTTGTTTGCTGCTATCAAGGTTCGTTAATATGAGGTACTTCTTTTTTGTAATGGTGTCATTCTGATTATTTTGCTTGAGATTTAGATGGTATCCTTTCCTTACAAATCTATTTCATTTGTTGACATACTGATCTCTTCATAGGTTTGCACTGTGTGGCTAAACTTCTTCAGTCTGGAGAAGAGGAGGCTCAGGGGAGACCTCATCGCTCTCTATAACTACCTGAAGGGAGGTTGTAGTGAGCTGGGGGTCAGCCTCTTCTCTCTTGTAACTAGTGACAGGACGAGGGGGAATGGCCTCAAGTTGCGCCAGGGGAGATTTAGGCTGGACATTAGGAAACACTACTTTTCTGAAAGAGTGGTCAGGTGCTGGAACGGGCTGCCCAGGGAGGTGGTGGAGTCACCATCCCTGGAGGTGTTCAAGAAACGTTTAGATATGGCGTTGGGAGACATGGTTTAGTGGGGTTATTGGTGGTAGGTGGATGCTTGGACTGGATGATCTTGTAGGTCTTTTCCAACCTAGCTAATTCTATGATTCTATGATTCTGTAAGGGGGAATAAATGAGAGCATAGTGTTCGGTGAGAATGTCTGGATGCTGTATTTTCTACCACCTTGTTAAGCTTGAATTGAACTGGATTAGCAGAAACCTGGTTGTTTTGCCTACTGGAAAGCAACATAGAAAACCTAGAGCTCCTTTGCAGACAGAAGGGTAGAGACCTTTATCTGTTGATGCTGTTTTTAACAAGAATTCTTTTTTTAAAGAATTTGCTTGCAGTCACTTTAGTCTTCTCAGCCTGTCGCATAGTACTTCTCTTGTTTTCCCCAGTTTTCATTTATTATGTTCACTGTTATGCGGTGTCAAGTTGGAGGCAGCGGTGGTTGCTGTCAGTCATATTGCTTGTATGTGCACTAAGCAGCTCTTCCAGCACCTGCTGTCAGTAAGGATAACTGTCTTGCTGATGTCTAGTCTCATTCTCGTGTCCATTTATCCATTGACCATCAATAGTGCAGTTAACTTTTTTTTTAGGAGGCTGTGCTTATGTGACAGTGCAGAAACACGTGGTCTGACCTCCTAGCTTCCCCTGTTTGAGCAGGCTGACATCCTGAGTTCCCTCCCAACCTGAACCACCTCTATGATCTCCCAGAGGTTATGGTTTTGCTTCTGTGTTCAGGAAGTAGTGCAGAAATGCTCGTGGAAGTTGGCGTGATTGAACAAGCAGTGCATGACTTCATATCCTCCTTCTCTAATTGTCTTAGCACATTTGTAGTTTTGGGAAACTAATTTATAGAAGCGTAATGCTTCTTGTATTACAGACTTATATTATTCTAAAGATAGTGATACAGAATTGAAACAGTGGATTGTCATAATGCATAGTAGTGTGTTTACAGTGATTTTCTTTAGAAGAACAAACTGTCTGCTTTGGGCAGAAACAGCAATTCAGTCTTCAGTGTTATTGGAAAGATGCTTTTTAACTTTGAAGCTTTGATTCTATGCTGAAAGCACATTGAGAACTCTGAGTTTACAGTAACAACATGTTTTCCTATCTTTTCTTGCTTTCCTGAAGAACTCGGAGGCTTAAATTGGCAGATAGACTTTGCGTTTGCTATAAAGCTTCCAAAAATATTTTCAAATACAGAATATATATTTTTTTCAAAGCATAATACCATGATTTGTCAATTGTGGAAGCATATTAGTCTATGGTAGCAAGCTTTTAATGCTTGTGTAGGACCTCTCCAGTTAAACTTGGGTGGGAGAAATAGTGAGTATACATCTTGAAGCCTCTTCCATATTTTAACAAGTGTTTTACTTCTCAAAGGCCAGCATACAACTAGGCTGCTACTCATGTAGCCAAGGAAGCTACTGTGCAGGCATTGGTCAGTGGTGGCAAACAGATTAACAAACATTCTCTGTTCACTTAAGTGATGAAGCTGCAGCTGCAAGTGTTGTAGACAGAACGTGAATGCTGAATGAAGATATTAATAACAGCTGGATTTAGTTCATTAATTTCAATACCATTTAAATGGATGTACTTCAGGAGTAATGTGAAGCTTTTAACATGTGTGAGCTTCTTATGATAAGTCCATTTTGGTTCACCAGTTCTTGAAATGTATGAGTCTTGTAAACAGAAGTTACCTGTGTTTGTCTCCTGTTACTGTTTTCTGCACAAGATAAGGTATGAAGGGAAAATCATAGTTTGCTGCCTGGTGAGCTGCAACTGTTTGTTTCAAGTTGAGCTGCCACCTAGGATGCTGGGAATGTCCATCATCTTAGAGATAACTTTACCTTTGATAGAAGCCTATGAAAGGGTCTCACTTCTTCATTGATAGCAGCTGGGCTATCTCTTTGTTTGAATAAATAATCTTTTCCAAGTGATCATTTATTCTTGTTGTCACATTTTGATCACAGCAAATCATCATTCCTTGGATTCTTCTGGTCAGATAACTCCTGCAGGGGGTTTTACACTGTGAGGAAAAACTTGACAAATTAGTCCAAGTAAATGACTTTACAGTAAGCCTTTACTAATCTTTCTCCAGATTTACCATGGTGGCTACTTTTAATTCGTCAGAAAGCATTGATTGGCAAACTTCCAGGAGACCACGAGGTATACAAAATAACAAAGGTTGCAGTGATTCCGCTTTCTGAAACAGAGCCTCAGGATCTGGAGTTGGAGGTATGAGTATCTTCAATAAATTACGACTCCTTTTTTTTCTTTTTTAAAAAAAACCAAACGTGTCTTCTGACCACCCCTTGAGAGTGAAGGTGGCAGGATTTTCAGTAAAGCCTAGCAAGTTACAGTGATGCACACTGACTGTGGTTAGAAGGCTGTTGGGAGAATGACTGTCTTCGGGCTTTGGGCTTTCTGTGAGGGTTTGGGGTTGTAGCAGCTTGCAGTAGTCTCTCAAGGGGCTGTGTGACAGAATGAAAATAGTTACTGAAGTGGAAGGAATACCATGGGTTCTCAAACTGAAAGTCCCCAAGTCTGTGGACTTTGTAGACTTCAATTAAAATTTCCTTGGATTTTACTGAGTATCTATATATTGGCTTTAATTCAATACCATTATTACTTAGCTTTGTAAAAAGCACCATTTTGGAATAAACAAGCCGGAGAAGATAACACAGTCTCCAGATGACTCAAAATTTCTGCTGAAGACTCTTACACAAATTAAATCAAATGTATCTGCTCCAAATAAAAAGAAGGTAAGGCTTTTCACTGATATTTTTTTCCTTCCAAAATGTTTATTTAGTTACTCAGGGTTATGATGGATGAGTAATCAAGTAGAGTAGTAAGACCTGGAAAGAGAACCAGTAGGCCTAGACTGTATATCTACCTCGTCTTGAAGTTTGACTTTATTTTTATTACTTCACTGTTGCTCTTCTCTTTTTATATTCTATAAGTATGTAATTGCTGAGCATTTCCTAATGAAATGCCTTCTTACCAGTATTTGTTTCTAGTGGGATTCTAAACTTCTGCAAGTTGCTCTGCATAAATAGCTACTATCATGGGGCTAGACAAACTTTGGCACGCAGTTTCTCAGAGAATCTCATACTATCTTGGGGAAAAAACAAAACTCAATAAACTAAACAATTCTGATGTTGTGGTTTGGATTTGAAAAATCTAAAGAGTATTAGGATAGAAGAGGTAGATGCAATCAGTAATTCAATTTAGAAACTCTTCAGGTGGGAAATCATTGCTTGAATGTCAACTCAATATTTTTGAGCGTGATTGCTCTAGATGTCCTTGATTTAAAAAAAAAAAGTACTTCTGTGATGCATGATATTTCTGGAGATGCTTGTGCTAGTCTCTCCTAGGAATTTTAAGATCCTGTTTGTCAGTGAGAAAATGTTTCACAAGTTTAGAAGTGGTGTTTTGCAAATGTGGGTAGAATCTTTTTGCAATAAGACAACATGAAGCCATTACTTTCCTTTCAGATTAAAGAAAGCAAAGAGAAAGAGAGGTTGGAGAAGAGGTTATTGGAGGAATTATTCAAAATGTTCATGGATTCAGATTCTTTTTACTACAGCCTTACCTATGATCTCACGAATTCTGTTCAAAGACAGAGTACGTGTGAGAAAATGGACTTGCCACTCTGGCGAAAAGTAAGTGGTCTACATTGTGAACTGCACACATAATGGAATATGTGCTGGTCAAAACTGACTTATCACACCCACTGGTAGTATAGTCTACAGTAACTGAAGATCTTGCCCTGTTACTGGATTCAATGCATGAGAATGAAATAAAAGTTTCCAGCAGCATGCTTTGAATTGAGCTGTTATATTCAAAAGTAGTGAACTCTAAACTTGTATGTGCTGTTGTAGTCAATAACATTGATGGCTTTGCCAGAGGTATTTCTCAATACTTCTGTTGCAAAAAAAAAAAGCCTCTTTTGTTTTAAACAGGTTGATGACAGATTCTTTTGGAACAAACACATGATTGAAGATCTTATAATCACTGATGTAAGTTATTTCTAACAATAGCTCTGTTCTATAAGTACTACTTCTTTTTTTTAAATTTTAGTTGCAATGTTTATTTAAGAAGTTGACTTAAAAACATGCTTAGACAGGTCATGATCAGGGCTGCACCTTCTGCAGCTGACTTCCTAGGCAGCTGATGCTCCCTTCTTCCCCCAGCCAACCTTCAGTTAGCCTGTGTCCACTGCTAGTTAACAAACTCACCTTAGATGGCTTTTTTTAATAAAGTGATGCAGATTAACCTGTGATATGCCAGTTTGTGCTGATTTGTGAAAGCAAACTGAAGATCTATTCCAAAGTTTTCTTATTTGAATGACAGAATGATTTTTACCTTTTGAAGTGGAGAATACTGCTTTTCTCCTTGAACAGGGTAGCTGATCAGCATAAGAGTAGTATGGAACAAGTTATTCTGAACTTCTTTTCAGAGTAGATAAAACTAATGAGGCTTCTTGGCAAATGAACAATATCAGAGAGACATAATAGTAACTATTTACTTTTTTTTTTTTCCAGCATGTGATCTCTGGTCATTCTGAATTAACCTCCTAGATAAATCAGTGAACAGTAACTACATATATTTGAGGTTAGGCCAAGTCCTAGGTTCTTTTAAAGATGGAAGCAGACACTCTACCATTATGTCTTGTATCTGTCTTTATTAATAAATTTCTGCTGTGCCTTGTTTTTTCTTGCTTCATTTCCACAGGAGGAATCTTAAGTTCCTTTCTTTATGTTAATCCTAATTTAAAAACCCTATAACAGGGAAAAATGCTGATACCTTTTTCAGAAATAAGACAAGAATATGACAAAAGCTACTTTAAAACTTGAAGGGAATGTGAAGCAACTGTTTATAAATGAGAAATGAGAGAAATAATTATAGACGATGTAGAACCAACAGAAATGTAATGCTTCTTGTAACCTTCAGAATACCGAAGTGGACTTCTGGATTTTGCCCATCATACAAGGATTTGTGCAAATTGAAGAACTTGTAGTCAACTATAGTGAATCTTCTGATGATGAGAAGAGCAGTCCTGAAACACCTCCTCAGGAATCAACCTGTGTAGATGACATTCATCCAACATTCCTCGTGGTGCTTATTTCACGACGGAGCCGGCACAGAGCTGGTAAAGTAATGTACCCTTCTCTACTTAGAGGAGAGCAGTTACTAAGACTAAGCTTCAGAAGTCTCCTCTTGTGCATGAAGTGTAGCCTTGAGAGTGATAGTTTTGAGAAGAATTTCCATCTTGATAAAGAATGCTTAAATTAGAAACTTACAACTCTATCCTGATAAGCTAGGAAAAACTCTTACCATTGATCATTGGTTTTGCCTGGAATTTCTTTATTTGTATTTATTTTTAGAGTTTGGATGGAAAGGTGAAAAAGCAATAATGTAGGAGTTAGCCATTTTAATACTTAAAATGTGAACTGATCATTCTTCTTCTTCCTAGGAATGCGGTATAAGCGACGAGGTGTTGATAAAAATGGAAATGTGGCAAATTATGTTGAGACAGAGCAACTGATTCATGTTCATAATCATACTCTTTCGTTTGTACAAACAAGAGGCTCTGTGCCTGTTTTTTGGAGCCAAGTTGGATATAGATATAACCCACGGCCCCGTCTGGACAAGAGTGAGTTTTTGAGTGGAATAATTCAAGATCAGAATTCCCCCCACACCACCCTGCTCTTAACTCAAAGGCAAAAGAAAGCAAACTTGAATGTGTTTTTTCAAATAAAATATAGTAGTAGAACAACAGTGTTGGAACTGATGGAACTCATGACAGACCGTAAAAGTAATTCTGTAGAATGTGTATTATGCTGCCTTTAAGCAAGGCTATGTTTGAGTATAGATTTCAGTATGAATTAATACTTCAAACAGAACTTATCACTAAACAGACTGTTTCTGTCTAACACTGCTCTGCCTTGTAGGTGAAAATGAAACAGTGTCCTGTTTTCGTGCACATTTTGAAGAGCAGCTGAAAAATTACAAAAAGCAGGTGAGTGCTTCATGATGAAATAGTCAGCTTACAACATTTTTTACTAGTTTTTTTGATGATTGGAGTGATGCTACATGAATAGAATCTTATCTCAGTTTAGAGTTACCTGAGAAATGTAATAACTTGCAAAGATGTTTAAGCCCTGCTTTTGTATACCTGTCCTTAGCATTTTATAGCTCTTGTGCTAATATTCAGCTAACGTTTAAAACTTACTTGATCTCAAGTACAACTTATCAAAGACAACTTATACAAAGTGACCTACAGATCTCTTTTCAACTCCTGTTCTACTTATTATATGATATCAGTCATACTGCAGAGGGTAACAAGTGTTAAATCATCTATGTTTCTGTACAGGTCATTATTAATTTGGTGGATCAGACAGGCAGAGAGAAGATTATTGGAGATGCTTACCTTAAACAAGTTCTTCTGTACAATAATGCAAATTTGACCTATGTTTCATTTGACTTCCATGAGCACTGGTAAGAAACATTTAAAAAGATTGCTTTGCATATTTTATTTAACAAAGATATAAGGGAGGAGAAAAGCCATTATTTCTGTCTTCTACGTGACACGCTTTCTTTTGAATAGGAAGAATATATTTTGTAAAGCTATATAAAAAGTTCAAGTTGGGATAAACAAGCATTGCTTTTTGTAGATTTTTTTCACTGAACCTTGTTAAATATGCACTGTTATTATGCAAAACTTAAAGTTGCTGTGCTTTTTTAAGCAAAGGTTTCTTAACATGCTGTGAATGTGAATTGGTGGCTGACCTGCTTTTCTAACAGTTTAGCATTCTGCACTTAATTCATTACTATAAGCTATTTTTCTTCCAGAAGATCCATCACATTTAGAGAATTCTAATGCTGTTTCATAATGAAATACACAAGATTTTACTTTAATGCAGTATAAATATGCTGTTTTCGTGACTCTACTCTGACATTGGCGTGGTCTAGTGCAGTGTTTGCCTGCCCAAACGTGATCTGTCACACAAGCATGTATTTTCCTTGCTTCCCTCAAGCAGACTGCAGTTGTGGGCAAATATAGTATCTAAAAAAACGTAACTCTTTGCTTCCTAACTTAATATAAGAGATGGGTCTGGCCTGGAAAATGAGCTTTCATTTCTGTTTCCTTACTTTTCTTCCAAGAACTGTAGTAATGAGTAGTGTTTTTCACATGGCATAAGTGAATAGGGTACCGTACTGAAAACACAATTCTTGTGTATGGGAACTGTTGAGTCACAGCCTGAAACACTGACTGAGCACTTGGGGGAAAGACCCAGTCAGCCCTGGGAGCACAGCTGAAGGCAATTCACCTGTGTGACCAGAAGGGGTGGAGCCTGGCTCCACCTTGCTTAGACCTCATTTAAGGGCTGACTGCCACTCTAGAAGGATTTCCTGGAGATCTAGGACGAGATTTCCTCCAGAAGGAGATCCTTCCTTGATGGAGCTTTTCTCTGTGAACCTAGATCTTTGGAGAGGGGTGAGCAATCTTCTTCCCTTTCTTTATAGCACCTTTCTATCCTGCTGGTCCTTCTGTCATTGCACCTCTTTTGTGACTCCTTTTCCATCCTGTTGATCTTTGCGATTGCTACATCTTGGCAGAGGTTGTCCGAGGGTGTGTCTGTAGGTGTTACTATTATAGGATCACGGGAGAAGCAGGGCAGGCTATCCCAACTTCAAGTCCTTTTTTGTTGACTCTGCCTAAAATATTACAGAATGTTACACAGTGAATAGCTGCACGCTTGTTTTTTTCTTATAGAACCAGTTTTCCTGAATGCTGATTGTGTAGAACTTAAATATCTGAATGTCTTGCCTTAGGTTTCAGTATTGAACTGTTTGAAATGTTCTGAATTTTGGTTGCTGTTTAAAGTTTGTCAGATCACCTACTTCTCCCATTTAGCTAAATCCTTAATGTTATTTGTTTTCTATTACTTGCAATGCTGAAGAAAATCACTACTTCAGTTCAAACTAACTGCTATGAAATTCTGTATTTTAGCCGAGGAATGAAGTTTGAAAATGTTCAAACGCTGACAGATGCCATTCACGACATCATTCTTGACATGAAGTGGTGCTGGTAGGTACTTAACTGTTTTCAAGCGAGTATTAAATACTTCTAGGGGGGAAAAAAGTGCCTATTCAGAGGCCTTGAATTTGTCATAACTGCATATTTTGTTGTGCCAAATTTGTGCATCACTGTGTATTCAGTATTCAGAAGCATTACTGTTCTATATATCTAACTGCAAAAATTCTCAGGTACTGTTTTCTCGTTGAGGTTTACTGCCTTTAACATTTTTAAGGCTTCTTACATTTATGGGAAATGCTCTGTATTTGACCCATAAACCCTAGAGCTGCAGCCCTACTGTTGAAAACAATGTTTTCTCAAGTAAGTGAGACCAATGGTAATTAATACTGAGTAGCACATGGTGGGATGATGAGTGAAATCAAACTATATTCCATATATAAAATTTTCTGTGTCTGTAGGGACTGATAAACTAACTACAACTGCTTTCACTCAATTTTTTTTTCTCTTGAAAGGGTTGATCAGGCTGGTGTGATTTGTAAACAGGAAGGAATTTTTCGAGTTAACTGCATGGACTGTCTGGACCGTACCAATGTAGTGCAGGCTGCTATTGCAAGAGTGGTCATGGAACAGCAGGCATGTATAACTAATGTCATCTTTTGAGTATTGAGTTACTCAAAGCTCTACTATTAGTCAGAGGGAAAATTACATCTACTTGTGTGACATACTGTAGGTACCTGCTTTAGCAGGGGGGTTGGACCTGATCTCTTGTCCCTTCCAACCCCTGCAGTTCTGTGAAGTCTTTGTTACTGAATAATGCTGAGTTAACATCTGCTGGAAAGGGTCTTTGCAAACTGCTTGGAGAGCCATGAAGCTGCTAAAATAACTCAAAATCGTTTTAAAACAGTGATGCCTAGCCTTTCCCTTCAGAGAGGAAGGAACTATCTGTTCACATCTTGATGATTCTTTTGTTGGGATTTAGTCATTTCAGTTTAAAATGTGCAGTAACAAAGTTGTTTTTGTTAAAAACAGTCCCCTAAGTGAGATGTTTAAGGACTAGAACCCAAGTAAAAGTTGGATGCTATTTTAGCCGCTGTGAAATGAGATGGAATATGGTACAGCATGCAAGGACATTCCTCTTCTGTGTAGAGGAACAACTAGTTCATGATGTCAGTGTCCCAGATAGTTTGATCCTCTGCCCACTCCTGGATGTAACAGTACTTGTAAATGTAGCATAGGAGCTTCAGTTTTTCCCCCAACTGAAAATGAACAAATCTGGCTATATACCTTAAAGTAAGGGACAAAAGATGAGGTGGGCATTTCATAAAGACAGATTGAATGGCTCGTACCCTATTGTCTGGCAGTTGCTGTTTGCAGATAATAAACAGGTTTCTATTTCCATTACCAATGTAGATTCAAAGGCCATCTTTCTAAATAGAGGATTGCACGGCATGTGGAGAGGTCTTCATTAATAATTATTGTAGTATTAGCTATGATGTGCTCTGTCCTTCTGATATCATAGCCAAAGTACTTCAGAATCAATTTGTAGCTGAGAAAACATTGAGAGTTGATTGATATGAAGTGGAATATTTACAATTACATGCATCTTGCCTTTGAATTTTCTAGGAACTGTAGGATTAGCTTTATGTCAACTGGGAACTTAATAGGGTTTGCAAAGTGAATGAATGGCCTTGCATCAATTTTCACCGAAGTTGCAAACATGCTTTAGCATTTTTAATTATAAGTTATAAATTGAGGTTTGCCAAAGTATCCTGACAGTAGGTCTAACACTAGTGACTACTGCAGTTACATATAATAGTATTGTTTTCAGAATGGGAAACTCTACAGCATTACCAATTTAATATGTGGAGAAAAAGAATTCAGTTTTTATTATACCTGAGACTTATCTTGGAAAACCTGCAAGTGCTGGATGTTCTGAAGAGAAAGATATCAGGCCTTCAGTACCAGTGTTAAGCAGTAACAGTCCAGGATGCACAAGCCTTTATGATAAACACAACATACCAAGTTGCTATTAAAGTTTTCTGTCAAAGAAGGAGTGAGTCTGAAGATGGAGTGACTATATTGGTTTTAGTGTCTACAAGAAAAAGATCAAGTCTTCATGGCATGCTTCTTCTCCTGCAAGTAGAAAGAGATTCCACTTTATTTCCAGACCTTTGACTTTATGAATACCTTTGCAATAAAAGTAATTAGTTTGTTTAAGCTGTTGGAACTTTAACATGGATAGCAGGTAGTGACACTTGTTCTCTTGATAGTTTACTCAATATACAGAACAATTCTTATTGAAATGTTCTTGTCTTCCTTCAACTAATTTTTTTTTTTAAGACTGGTTTATGTCTGTATTTAATATATTACCACTATTTCCAGTGATTCTTCTTTTACGGTGTTTCATGATGAATCACCAATTCACTGTTGACAGGGAATTTAATCTGAGAGATGAGCAGACTGGGCTTCTTATTCAGACAGTATACAATTTAATACTAAAATGCTTAAGTGTTTTCTTTCTTTATTCAAGCTCTGATACTGTGAATGACTTTATCTGGAAGCTTATATTAACAGTTATCTCAAATTCCAGCTCAAAAAACTGGGTGTGATGCCACCAGAACAGCCTTTGCCGGTGAAATGCAATAGAATCTACCAGATAATATGGGCAAACAATGGAGATGCCATAAGCAGGCAGTATGCTGGCACAGCAGCCTTGAAGGTAAGGGTCAAGTGTTACCTATTTTGTTACTGAGTAGTGTGCTACATTGTAGTTTTACCTCCAGTGGAAAGTTGTCTTGTGGAAGAAGAATTAGCCAAGTACTCTGTTTTCATGGTGGAGACTGTGTCCTTTTAACAGAAGAACATTTTGCATGAAAAATGAGGAAGACTGGAGCATCCAGGTGTCTGGTGGAACTGCTGGCTCTAGTTAATTTTATTCTATCATAACTTTATTCTGCACTTTCATGTCTACATGCATTACTCTTAGCTGAGCTAGGAGTTTAAGATTTCTATTTTGCATTACTTCTATGTAAGCAGAGTTAGAGTACTTTTAAGCACAGTTGAGGTACTTCAAAAGTACTCTGAGAGACTTGGTATTAGGCTATGTAAATGGTAGGACGGTACTAATTCAGTTATTGTTTTAAAGGCTTTTCTTAATTAGTTGCAGTACAATCTAACAAGATTAGAATCGGGCATGAAATCCCTTCCTGTCCACTCCTGCTTTTAGTAGTCTTTGAAAAACCACAAGCATAGAGTTGAAGCTACTTCCTGTGTGCTCTGGTGGAACAATTCCTGCTATCTGGTATTGGAGAAAATCTATGCAGGAGAATGCTTTACGCTTAAATCTGTTTTTAAATCTCTCTACTAAACTATGATTTGTTTGTTACACTAGTCTTCTTACTACAGTCTAAGACTGCCCAACACTCCTGTCATATTACTAGTATTTGGCTTTAACTCTGGAGCACAGAACTTGGTTTAGAGACATAAGTTCTTAGCTCTTCTGCTTGCTAGATATCTCTACTCACTATTGAGGTTAACATTTAGATTGTGAGATTTCTTTCAAATTAAAGGTGAAATACACTTGAGATATTCATAATAGTAGCTATCACGGTTTTTAGAACTACTCTACACCAGTACTCAAGTTCTCTGAAAATAGTCAGACACCTCTAATGGAGTGTGACTACTAAAACTACTTCTCACCTTCTAGATCACCGCAGGCATAAGAAGGCATGAAAATGTGTTTCTTAAAGTGTGGATATATACTGTTTTCTTTCAGTTGAAGTTAGCTTGCTTTAGTAGCAGAGGCAAAAAAGATGCTAACCCTTTTCAGCAAGCTCCAGTCTTCTCCATTGTTTCAATAATGTTTCCTTTGATAAAGGACATAATAATTTTTTGAGGTGTTCAAGCATCCCAAACTGAGTCTTGAACACCTGGCTTGAGTATTAGGTGGCATTTATCTGAATAGTTTTTCATTATGATTATACATAGAATTCTATTTCTGTCAAAAGCGTGTAAGATTCTCTTCAGAGTCAAACAATGCCATGAGGAATACTTTGCTTTTCTAACAACATTTATTTTCAACTTGTGTATGGAAGTAGTTATTTGAACATTACTTCTGAGCTGTCATTTGTTCAGTCTGGAGTATCAGGATGCCAAAGCTTTTGAGCTAAGACTGCTGCTTCCAAGTTGTGTGTGTGCATGACTTACATGTTCTTGTAACAGGGTGACTTCACAAGGACTGGAGAAAGAAAGCTGGCAGGAGTAATGAAGGATGGAGTAAACTCTGCAAACAGATATTACCTGAATCGTTTCAGAGATGCTTATAGGCAAGCAGTCATAGGTAAGGATAAAACTTCAGTTAAGCTAAATTATTGTGCTTCAGTCTGTTCAGAATCATCTTGGCTCTATCTTTGACTGCTTTTTCTATGTGCCTCTGGTATACATAGCATTTATTTCTGTGCAGTGGGCACCATATGATGCAAGCACTTGGACATTAAACACAACTCAGTTCAGCATTAATTCTCTTGTGACATCTCTTAGCCAAAGAAAGGTTCAAATTTTTGTAGGAAAGCTTTCATAATTGAAAAAAACACTTGAAAAATGGTTACTTATTCTTCCTGAACAGAATGTTGACTGAATTGAGAACTCTAGGTAAAATTTTGTATTGTAAAAAAAAAAAAAAAAAAAGTTACAGCTCACTATTTTAAGAACCGCTTCAAGAACTGACAAAGCAATTAAAAGACTGCTGTTATGTATTGCTTAACTGTTGGCAGCTTCTTATTGGTGTCTTGTGTTTTTTAAATCCAGACTTGATGCAGGGTATCCCTGTAACAGAGGATCTGTACTCCATATTTACAAAAGAGAAAGAGCATGAAGCCCTGCACAGAGAGAATCTGAGAAGCCATCAGGAATTGATTAGCCAGCTGCTGCAGAGCTACATGAAACTGCTTTTACCAGATGATGAAAAATTCCATGGAGGATGGGCACTTATTGATTGTGACCCAAGGTCTGTTGAATAAAGTCATAACTGACCAGCTGCTATCACACCTGTTAATTACTTCTGACAAGTTATATAACTTTGATAGCTGCTATGTTAAACAAATGCAAATATTCAGCTTTGAACTGCAGTTGAGTAGTTGTAAAATTCTTACAAATGTTGTGTATTTTATATCAGATGCCATAAAAATGGTGGGTGCTTGAGTACTTTTGAAAAATCAGCTGGCTGTGCATGCAAAATGTGGTAGGTAGGACTTATAACTACCCTTAGTTCCAGAAGGGGCTGTTTGATCTGTATTTCCGTATTGCTTTGTAGCGGAAGTGTAACTTGACTTCAAAGCCATATTGGATCAAGTTAATTTCTGGTAGTATAGATGGGTAGTAGGAAAGCCTAGGTGGTTTTTCATTGTGATAGTGAGCATAAACTCTAATTTCATTGATAAGTCTCCTTATCAAGTTCAAAGTACTCTAACATATAATAGATAAACAGTGGTTAGATCTTCTGCAGGCTAAACTTTAACATCTAAAATAGCAAAGATGTGCACAGACTCATCACCTGGATTCTCTGAGATCTTTTTCTCTTAATCTGTTAGCGTCTTAAGAGCTTGTGAAGGTTTATTTTTTTGGACATGGTACTGACCTATTTGAGCTATTGTGTACCTCCAGGTGTAAGAGGTCATTGTAAAAGAGGGTCCCTGAAATATGCTGTGGATTCATTGCAGCTGTGAAAGGAAAACTATTTATTCTTTTTCTCCTTCCTCAGTCTCATTGATGCCACTCATAAAGATGTGGATGTTCTACTGTTACTCTCTAATTCTGCCTACTATGTGGCCTAGTAAGTTACCAGCATTTCTTACTTTGTGGTTACTCTTACTAGCTTTGTTTCAGATTAGTAAGTTTTAAACTCTGATTCTTTTTTTTCTAGTTATGATGATGAAATTGACAAGGTGAATCAGTACCAAAGGCTAAGCCTTGAAGCACTGGAAAAAATAGAAATAGGTAAGAATATAAAATGCACGTGTTTCTTGAATGCTCTTAACAATAGCTTGCCCAGTTAATGCGTCTGTAGTCTGCTTTGAATAGAAACAGGAAGCCTCCACATGTTGCATCCTGTGTAGTGCATCCTAGAAATTTGCTCTCTTGCTGGTAAGACACCAGAGTTGAGTCTGTTCTTTCACAATCTTGTCTTCTGGTCCTGCTTGAAATGGAAGCTTTGATCACTGGTAGGGCTCTAAAACAACAAAACTGCACTCTCAAACTCTTCCAAAAAAACACCAAGGCACCAAAACCAACACCATCAATTCATCAAACCAAAATGAATCTCTCAAATGGCAGTAGCAGATTAGTCAAATTCTGTAATCAATCACAGGTATGTGTATTTGGTGAACCTTTTTATTTGATCCAAATACAGCAGCTGTTTCTCAATTGTGTTTTAGATCATGGCTTTTTAAAATTTGTTCTTCTTTAGTAAGGTCTGATAAGAAACATGCTATTTTGGAATTGTTTTATGTTGATTAACTTCTATTGCTGCCCCCCTTTCTCCGTTAATGAAGTTAAATCATCCATTACAGAATGCCTCGTGATTTTATCACCACCTTGCTGTAACTCTCACTATCCATGTATAGTTCCTAAGAACTCTTTGGAGAAGTCTGCCTCACTTGTGGATTTCCCCAGTGGTACAGGAGACACCTTGGTGTACTAATGAAAGTTGAAACAGCAAGATCAAATACCTTGCTAAAAACATATAACACCTCCAGCTGTTTAGTGATATAGATACCATTGAAGTGCATTGAAAAGTTGAAATACTTGTCTTAAATCTTGAAACTTATATTATTGGTGAATATATAACTTTCTCTCTTTAATCTTCTCAGAAACATTTCCTAGGATGTAGGATTAATAGATGCAGAGCTTTTCTCCTAACTGAAAGGATGATCTATAATAAACAATCAGACTGGATTGTAACAGATGTGTGTAAAGTCCATTTGCTCTTTGAAAGTAATTGATAATTTAGTTATTGTGGAAAACCTTTCATTTAAAATGCCTATACCATTTGAAGAAAACATGAAGCTTTTCTCACTTGTTTAGGTATAGTCTCCACAATATCTTCATTATTCCATTCAAGGATATTTCAAACTTTGTTTTTTCTCAGGGCCTGAACCTACTCTCTTTGGCAAACCCAAGTTCTCATGCATGAGGCTACACTACAAGTACAAGGACACAAGTGGATATTTTCACACCCTTCGTGCTGTGGTACGCAACCCAGATGAAGATGGAAAAGGTTTGTTTCATGTGTAAAAGCTTTATATGTGAAAGTGTACTAATTATACTGCTTTTCTCTAGAAAACCTTTTCCATAGCTGTCAAAGTAACTTATGGAGGATAACCTTTAATAAAACTAACTCTTCTGTTAGGGGGAAGAAAGGTGTATGTCCTGTGTGCACACTGAATGGTTACTGTTTTAACTGAAAAATAAGGCTCAGATATGGTTTTAAAGCAATACTTCCATCTAGAATGAAGACATCCAGTTTTGGAGTAATGAAGATCTAGACATAAGGATAAAACAGACTTCATATTGGCTCCTAATGAGCATAAGAAATTGGTTTAGTTAGTGAAATCAATATCTAGAAGTGTTCTTGCTTCTTGTTTAACTAAATTAAAGGAATGCCAATAGGGAAAACCATCACTCTTTACCTGGAGCACTAACTTCAGTCAAGAAGGATTAAAATAAGTGTAATTGCATATGTTCCTTCTGCAAATGCATCATGGCAGTGATTTGCTTACACCAACGCCCAGTATGCAGGGTGTAAGGAGTGTCTATTCTCTGCTTAAGCTTGTTTGTAAGCTTTAAATCAGTTGCAACTTGAGTGCAACTACTCTAAAGAATAGGGGGAAAAACCCCAACCTTAATTAAGTTACAAAAATGTCTAATTTTGAATCTTGGGATGTTGAGATGTCAAGTTTTTAAGTCTGACAGGCTGCTAATTGGATTTCAGACACTCTTCAGTGCATTGCAGAAATGCTGCGAATGACGAAGCAAGCAATGGGATTAGATGTGCCTGTTATTGAGAAAAAGCTAGAGAGGTGAGTGCTTTAATGATGCAAATCTTTGTCCCAGTTTTGCTGTCGTCTTAGTGGCTAACTGTGTGGTAATGTGTGATACCTAAAAGAAACAGTCCTGTTTCTAGCAACTGTGCTAGAAATTAACTTGTTACGGTGCTTTCAGTGGTCACTATCTGCAGATGTTTTCTTAAAAGTACAAACAAGAATACTGTTTTATATATTCTATGTAATCACAAATGTATGCTATCAAACGTAACATACTGCAAATTGGGTACTTCATGATTAGTCTGAATTTTAATTCCTAGCTGAACTTTGATGTCTGCTTTGTTAGTTCTGTAGTTAGGGGAAAAAAAAAAATTTTAGATTAATTCCACTGAAATGTTTAGCAAACCTAGATAGGGTCTTGCGTGAAGAACATTGATAGAAGATGAGCTGATACTTGACTCTTAATGTCTTGGATTAGTGGACAGTGTTTCTCAGGGCAGAGTTGGTGTTTTTAGAATTTAGATTTTGAACCAATGAACACCTGTGTATTGATCAGAATGGCATGAGTTTCCATTTTTGCAACCTCATGGAGAGAAGAGGATAGTTCTGAAGCACTTTCTAAAAGTTTTTAGATAACTTTGTCTAATGAGCTGTAGTCAACTTCAAGGTAATCCATATCTCCAAATACTAGTGGGGTGTTAACACTGAAGAAATTGTTTAAAAAGAACAGTGGAGTAGAAATAAGGGGATGACTAACTGGTATTTAGCACATTTGACTAGTTCAAGCATTCAAACTTGAACTGCGTGAGCTAGAAAACGTGTTGCGCTGCACAACAGTAAATTGCCAAGCAGAAACCTTCAGAGCATGCATCTCAGTGACTTTCTTTTCCATCTGATTATTGGGGTATTATTTCAGTTATTAAATCAGTTTCATCTAAAACTATAACTATTTGTGTATTTTTTGCCTTTCTCCTTGTTTAGATGCCATTCTGTCACACCTTTGTTTCTGTTTTTAATTTGAGCTTATATGGGTACAGTTTCTGTATGGAAAAGAATGCATTTTCTAAAGTGCCAATCTTTATGGAAATAAACTGGAAAATGGTGACTACTTGGTGTTTATAGATGAAATTCTGTTAGCTGGACACTAGAGACTGGTTTTTCTTCCAGGAAGAGCAGCAAACCTCACGAAGACATCATTGGCATTCGCTCTCAGAACAGAGGGTCCCTGGCACAAGGCAAGAATTACTTACTCAGCAAGTTCTCATCCCTCAATCAAAAAGTGAAACAAACCAAATCCAACGTAAACATCAGCAATCTTCGGAAGTTGGGCAGCTTTACCAAACCTGAGGTGAAAGTCAATTTTTTAAAACCGAATTTGAAAGTTAATCTTTGGAAATCGGACAGTAGCCTTGAAACTTTAGAGAATCCAGCAGTAGATACTAAAGTCCATGCTGAATCTGATACAGAAATGTCAGATAATGATTCTTTCCACTCAGATGACTTTCTGACTAATTCTAAATCTGATGAGGACAACCAGTTAACTGACTCTCTAGAGAACATAGGGCAGATAGATTATGTGCTGCCTAGTTGTGGTATCATTGCCTCGGCTCCACGGCTGGGCAGTCGGTCCCAGTCTATAAGCAGCACTGACATGAACATCAGCATTCATGTTCCATCTGAGATTCACGTCACTCAGGCTAGCCAGCCTGACTGCGAAGATGTTCCCGTACCTTCTGCTGACAACGCGGAGATGGAATTTGCTAAACCTATTGATGCGTACTGCCAGAGGTTTGTACAGGATGCTCAAAATAAAATGGCAGATGCTTTGGAGGCAGAGGCTTCCTCTCAAGAGCCGCATCATCTAATAAATGAAACAAGCAATAATATGTGTAAGAAAGCAGAGAACGCGACTGAAACTATCAGAGACATTCCTTCCAGGCCATCCCGGCTGGATGTACAATCTTCTGAGCCAAACCCTCAGCTCTTAGCTGTTGATGGGACTGACTTCACTAAATCTCACAGAAGCCCGGGATCTGCTTCTGGTATCCTTGAGACAGGACTCCACACAACTCCTTCTCCAGCTGACAGCAGCAGCAGAGCTGTGTCTCCTTTTGCTAAAATTCGCAGTTCCATGGTCCAGGTTGCTAACATCACACAAGCAGGATTGACTCAAGGGATTAATTTTGCTGTGGCAAAGGTCCAGAAGAGCCCTGCAGAATCAGAAGCTCTGAACGAAATCAAACAAAAAGAACTGAAAGAAATGTTTACACAATGCCAGACACGAATAATTCAAATTTAGTTGTTAATGGAGTGTTCTTCTAGTGGTGGCTTGTAATACCAATACTTAAAAAAAAAAACCTAACAAAAACCCAACAAACCTATATCGGAGTTCATTGTAGCATTAACTGCTGATGAATAATGGGATCAAAAATACGGATAACTTGTTTACAGTAAGTGCGAGAGATGCAAATGAATTTGGTTCTGACCAAGCTTCAGAATTCCCTTAGGCAGCTGAGACAAAAGAAGGGTAAATCACATTTGAACAGGTAGTTTAGACACTGGGACTCAGTAAGCATGCTGTTTATCTTAAATCTGTTGCACAGTTGTTTTGGGGGGACTAATTTTGTAGCTCTTCTGACTTCTGTAGAGAATATTTATACTGAAATGATTAATATTACTGCACTTCTATGACTTTACTTACCTTGCACTGCACCAGCAAAATAACTTCTTAATGGTAGATTATATGTTATTTATTTTTGGACTAGTATTTTTACTTGTTTCCATTGAAGTTTTAGATGCAATTTTCTATGAATTGTGCCTCTACAATGGGAATTGATGCTTTTTTTTGGTATTTAATTAAGTTAACCAGAAATTAAGACTTCTTACTGCTCTGCTCTTTCTACACTACCTGGGACACTTTCAGTAAAGATACGGTATCCTGATACAATCTGAAATATCCACAATCCTGCAGTGCAAACTTACCTTATAGATTTGAGGTGAAGGGAAGTGAAGCAAATGCTATCTTTTTCTTCTGTATTAAAGCTGTTTTATTCCCTTTTTCCAAAATCTGGATAGTGGCAATAAGTTCAGGTTTTGAGTTAGTGTAACACAAGACCAGCCCGATACCTGACCTTCAAGCATTGTGATCCCCTGTGCTGTCACTTTCCTAGTATATTCTAACTGTCCACTTGCAGAGATCTTAGCAACTTCTGAAGCAGAAGGCAAGTGTACTGTTTCCTAAAGTCAATGTTGCCATCAGAGCATAGTTGTCTCTATCTAATCAAAACCAAATTCATTACCAGCTCAAGCTTTGCCTACTTGCAGAATAAGGCTAACCTTCCATTCATACTGGGAACCAGGTTTTAAAAAAAAAAAAGCAGCACATGTACGTGTCAAAAGATGATTCTCTTCCAGAAATGCCTTGCAATGCCATTCTAGTGTAGGACGTTATCCAAAAGCAGATCTTGCTATGCTGTGGTTCATAACTCTACCTACTCTAACTCTACCTACTCTAACCACTGTTATAGAGCCAGTGCCTCTCTGTTCTAGTACATGTACTGTAGATAGGCTGCACGTGGTGTTTTTTAAAAACCAAGTGTCATGGGTAGGCTAGTACAGTGTCTTAGGACTTGTTTATCATTGTCTAATCTTTATCTAATCCTGATTGTCTGAAACTTTATTTATTTGTTTTACTGAAGTGATGTGGGTTTGGGATTTTTTGAGTGTCTATACTTGTGGCTCTATTTAAAATTCAACTACTGTATTTTAATGTAAACAATATACATGAAATATTTTAATAAAAAAACAGAACAAAAAGCTGCTTTCTTGCATGTTATCAAGGTATATGCTACTGTATAATTCTGGAATTTAAGTTTCAAAGGAGGGTAGGTTGCCTTGACCCTTCAGCTGGCAGAGACCTGTTACCATTTTCTCCTGGAGCTGCAGTACTGGAACTTTAGCCGTGGGGGAAAAATTCATATATGCATCCATAAAGACACTCCTAAAAACTGTTGAAGACATTGTACTTGCCAAGCTTCTGGGGAAGGGAGAGGTTCCACACAGCTGCAGTAGCTGGAAGAAATGTGATTGTGGTAGGAAGGAGAAACTGATCTACACCAATAGCTGCATAGTGACTTCATCCAGGAGCAGAGTGGCTGGGAGAGGACCTTAAAGCTCCTCTGCTTCCACCAGCCTTACTGGGGGCTGCTTGCCAGCCACCATCCAACCTGGCCTTGAGCGCTTCCAGGAGCTGTCACTTAAGGTGTGGTAAATATTAACATACCCTTAATGCTTGAAATAGCTTTCTATTTCAAGGAGGCCTGATATTGAGGCTGAGGTAAGCAAGAGCATGTCTGGAGGTGATAAGACTAACCTCATCTTGGCTGGTCTTCTTAATACTTTGCAAACAGGAACAGGAAGCTATGAAACACGTTATTGCAAAGTGTGCAGCCAAAATAGGGTTTTGTCTTTGACAAACCACGGAGTGAGCAGTACTTGCTTAAGGGTACATACCATACACACACCCTTTCAATTTCACTAGCCCTTGGTGCTGTGTCAAGTGTAGCTAGCAGCTTCAGAGAATATAGGAAACAGCTGTGTGACACTGCACACTGGAGCTGAGTTCTTTCTATAAGCTAATCTTCTTGAAGCAACAGTAATGTAACAAAATAGTCATTAAGAAAACATGTACAGGCTCTGTTTTTGTATTTTTCCCAGAGCGGAGTCAGATTTTATATAAACATTTTAAGCTGGAAAAACAATATTGGCTCAAGTCTAAGATGTATAAAAATATTTTATAATTCAGTACCATTAGGTTGCAGACAAAAAAAAAACAATTTCAAGTTGCTTCTGCTGTGCAGCTACCATTGTGCTTGGAACAGAAAATGCAATAAACTAGCACAGTCTGTTAGCACAGTCTCACTCAAGAAGTAAGGTGGCATAAAGTGTAAAGTTCACAAAAGAATTGAAGCAATATCTAGTCTTATCTGGAATTAATCCTACCACTGATTCATCAACTTTTTCTGTAAGTTCTCCATGGGGACAGCAGCCCTACCCTTGTACAACCTAGGGATTACTCCACATTAGTGGAATATTCTTGTTCCACCAGTTCCACAAATCGTATTAGAGGAGGGAGGGTTCTTCTGACCATCAGTGCAAACTGGACAGTATAAGAGACCATTATTAATGCATAATTTGTATTATTGAAACAAACCACTGCATTAGTGATAATGTAGATAGTTAAGATGTGGCTCATTTGAGAACATAAATCAGTTGTCCTATTATGCTTTAAGCTGCATCAGAACAAAGCTCATTAGAGGGAGTTGTAGGTTAGCCATAGTTTTTTTAAGTACAATAAGGACGAATTTCATACTGGAATCTTAGATAATTTTAAACTGATTCTTCATACTGCACTATAATCAGTATTATTCTGCTGCTCAGAGGGCAGCAATGCACCTTGCAGAGCCCTGGCTGCCTAAAGTCAAAGTTAAGCCTACAGAAGCCGCTCAGCAGCAACCTCTGCTCCTCCAACTTATGGAGCTGAAGAATTATATCATGCTTGTTCCTGAACAGACCCTACCCCTGCTGGAAGGGTAATGGGTTACATTTTCCTATTGTTGAAGGAAATGAGTTTACACACATTCAGTATTAAACTTTAATATCAAATCATTTGCTCAATGTTACCAATTCTCAATTACAAAACAGGCTCCAAAAAAATTTCATAAAATATGTTTAGCTGGCTGAACAGAGATAGTGTGTTCAGATTGCAAGGGTAAATATCCATAATATTTTGGTATAAATTATCTACAAAAAAAACTGGTATAAACAATATCCCAATCTTAGTATGGGTTCCATCTAGGATTAAACAAATTTTTATCATGACATCCACAGAACATTAAAGTTCATTTCCATTAACACATTTTTGCTGCTGAAGTCTGGCTTTACGTAATGCCTCCAGTTGTTTCGCTCTCAGCCACCTCTCTCTTGACAGCGTTGTCTGCCCCGCACTGAGAGACAGGAACCTGGATGAGCAGAAACAGCAGTTAAGAACTTGCTGATGGTTTCACACTTGATAAGCTAATACAGCATACAAACAGTTGTCAGCGTCTTGGGAACTGGGAAGCAGAGGATGTACTCGACCTGGTTAAGAAACTGGCAGAAACAAAAAAGTTTCCATCCTCTGCTGTCCAGCCTCACACACCTGCCTTAAACTGTCAGCATTAAATGAGTTTGGCTCCAGCTTGCTACAAAGTCTTCAGTTCAAATCAACAGCGCTACCCACCTGGCTACAAGCAGAGTTCTGTGCAGGTCATCAGCTGTTATGCTCTCAGGGTCATTCTTGCGCATTTCTACAAAGTCTTCTTCAACTGCCTGTAAACAGTACAGCAAAAAAGCCTAAGTGGCAATAAAGGAGCTTCAGTATCAGCCCTTAAACACCATAACTATCCTTAGATTACAGGAGAAACATCAGGAAGTCAGCTTGAATAAAAATAGGCTAGCTCATCTTTGAATATAGTTATTTTCAAAATGAGTTCTACAAAGCAGGATGTGTAGGAACTGTGGACACTGAAGCACTCCAGAGTACAAACCCGTGAAGGCACACTCATGACAACAGAATGCTTCATTTTTTCTTTTTAAAGAACTTCCAACAATCACTGCCTGGGAGAGCAATACATGAGTACAGTAACATATTAAGGTGCTTTCTATCTGACTACAGAGTTGAAAATTGATTTGCGAGATCTTCCGTACCTTGGTCACTTCATCAGATATACTGTAATCCAGCAGCCTCAGTAAACTTAGGTAAATTCGAAATTTGTTCAACACAGAAGGGAGCACTGCAGTTAGGAGGCTGTTCATGTACTCCTCCATGTTTGGTGGAATTATCTGTGGTTGTAACTGGACTTGACAATCTGACTGAAAAATAAAATTACACATCCCTTTTCATATGTTTTTCTACTTCAAGATTTAACCTCTAAGACAACAAAAGTCACTATTCCCCAGAATTAAGGCAAGACAATTCCTTCGTTAATTACTTAACAATTCCCTTTGTGAAATCCTGCATGAAGTTTTTATTCAAGAAGCCAGTTGCCCTCAGAGACGAGCGCACAGTTTCTCAGTTCATGAAGCTGGAATGCAAGCGGTCAGAGACATGCGACGTTCAGCTACTCACATTTTCAAGGGGCAATGCCAGACCTACTGCTCTTTATTCATACACCCAAGCCCTCTTGAAGCTATTGTACAATAAAGCTCTGAGATTAGTAGTCTATCTGCAGACTCTACCCACTGTTGTGATACCCACTGATAACTTCAGTCGCTATCTTGCCATCAGTATTCAACCAAGAAGCAAGAAAGGTGACCCTCTCTTACACCCACCACTGCTCACAAGGTAAGTCTTCCTGTCTTCACTTGCATTTTCACTTGTCCCCACGAAAGTATGCTCAGTATTTTTTAAAGTGGCTACTAACAGTAATTATTCCCCAAATTCAAACAGGTCGTGCCATACCGGTAGGAGTGATCGGCCCTCTGAGGTGATAAGAACGTTAATATTGCATGGGAATTCCATCTGGTGGTAACTGAAGTCATAATCCACTTTCTGCCAAGTTATCAGATTACCCAGCGCTTTCACGTTGTGTACACCTAGAAAAGCAAGAAAAATTCTCTGACAACTGGACTTCGACCATTTTTTCAAACCAATTCTTTTCCCCAATGTTTTTAAATGAGCACCATTTATATTATTAGATGCTGTGGTTTGTTGTTTTGATTTTGTTTGGAAACTAATCCAAATTTTATTAGTTTTAATATTTTCTTTAGTAAAGTTTTGTCGCTTGAGTAAAGCCAGATTAACAGCCCAAAAAAGATACACACGAAGACAAATAACTTTCACAGTAGTAATAATTAAGAAAAAAAGTTGTGTTTTTCCAGCAGTATCTACCTGAAATCTCAACCTGGCTAATTCTGCCAAACTTTGGGCTGCAATGGAACAGAGCACCAACCACTCATTAAGGAGGCCCAATAGTCTTGCAGCATCGCACAATTTAGACTTTTAAATATAGCACTGTTCTTTTAAAATAGTCACTTCCAGTGATGTTAGTCTTTCCTTGAAACATCATATATAGCCATCCTGTATGTTCTCCAGTTACTGAACTTCTAGAAGGTACCACAATTCCTCTTCTACATAGGTTATCATCATCTAAAGCTCTGTAGTGGGGCACAGTGTGCTTTCTACATCAGCTTATGTGATAGAACCATCAACTTTTTTTTTTTTTCCTATGAAACAATAGCTAACTTTGTATGCCCCACATTTAAGTTGGGTTTTAAGGGATGGTTTCCATAAATGCAGTGAAAGTATAAAACATAAGGCAGCGTATGCTCTCCCCACCTTCTTCGCTTCATAGAAAAGCAAAACCATTCTAATGGTTCAGAGGTAGTGTGGTCTGAAGACTTATTCAAATCATCAGCATCTTCCATCAAGCATCAAACACGCTGCCCAGAGTACTCTACGATGCAATCATACCAAACGAGACCATTTTGTTTCATTATAGGTCATCTGAGGTCTGGGACAGATATTACTCCTTAATAAAGGGACTCGAGGAAAAATAGGTGTAGGACTTTTCATTGTAGAGATACTCATTTGGACTCAATACAAGCACTTCTGAGCAAAATACCAGAAACTTCCAGTAAGCAAAACCAAGAGATCATGCATGAAGTTGTCTGAGAAGGCAGCAGACTAGCAGCGTGCTCGTTCAAGCCATGAAATAGAATATGGGAAACCACCAACTGTTTTGTAACAGAAGATTATCACTGGGACACAATTAGCACCACCGTCTTTGAAATATATACAGGGAAAAAAAAAAAGAAAGTTACCTTTTGTGTCAAGCTGTCCTTGCTCAAGCTGAGTCTCATCTATTACAAGGGAAGTGTTGCTGGCAAGCTGCAGTATTCCACTGACTAAGCGATTAGCTGTGTAGTCTTTGTGTGGGATAAATCGTGAATGGTTCATATTTGCAATCGTCATTTGTAGGCGGTAGGACTGCAAGGAGACAAGAAACCAATCACATTTCCTCTCCTCCTACTTCTCTAGTAAATAATCTTATCTTGAGCAGGAGCTGTAACTGTGAACCTCCACAGGAAGTAAAATAACATTTGTTACCACAATACAGAATGCATTTTATCCCAAGTGTCCAAATACTAAATGCTTACGAAGAGTTGAAAAGAAAAATAATGCTGTTAGAAACTCGTGTCCCAGTTTTGGCTGCAATAGATTTTCCCCCCAGCGTTATGCTATGGTGCTGTGTTTTGGGAAACACAAACATAACATCTGTACTGCACACTTAGAATAAGCAAAAAACACCAATAAATTATTGTACCATGAGCCCAAACCAAATTACTGTGAGTTTTCTGCAGAACAGTATTCACAAACTTGTATGAACAGTAATGATGTGATAATTATAGTGATCTGAAGGTACAGACAAATCAATCCAGGAAGACAAAATATGCAGCATCTTTCTGTCAGTTTAATACATACAAGGATACAACTTCTTTCTTTATTCATCTTAGACAACTAGGATAATACAGGCTTCAACTGAAAGAGAGCCATATCTCCCCTTTTACCTGAGATGGATATCAGGAACTTTATTTCATCAAATTACAGTCTATTTCTTTTAGCCAATTACCCCAACATTTATGACTACAAACACTGCAACACGATACTGTTATTCTTACTGCTGGAACGAGCTGCTGGATTATGCGGTATACGTGCTCTGTGAAGATGCTGTTCCTTGGACATCCGCTCAAGTTGACTGTGAATTTTCCCAGAGGAAGCACATCTCGTCTTGCATAACTAAATCAAAAAGAAACGTGGTTAGGGAAGAATCCGATAACACAGTGATCAGAGATATCACTCAAACTGAGCAATCTCAGTTATCAAACTGAGTGTTATCTGTGATCAATCTCTGATAGCTAGCAGGATTTCAGTCCTAGCACATACATACATAATAGTCCCATTTTTGCTCCTTCTCCAGTGTCCATGGAGCTCAATTAGGCTGAAGTGTTTGTGATATGTTCTGTTCTCCTTCTGCTCTATTGCATATACTCCATGCTTTCTCTTTCTTATTGCTCAATTTCCCTACTTGCTATGCTTGTTCGTTTCCTTTACCTGCCCTCAGCTTTCCTCTCCCTCTTCTTACTGTATATCTTCTCCCAATTCCTGACAAATTTCAACTTTTTTTGTGATACAGCTAAGAGAAGAACAACACATTCTAGTCTAAGTGTCAGAGCATTCACAGACCAACCAGAAAGAACAGTGTGTACATAAGTGTCCTGATATTGTACCTCTGTTTAAACTTGTATCTAGATTTTTTTTCCAGCTCTCAAAGCAACACTGAAAGGATGAAACTGGCCTCCGAACAAAACCTTCTGGTAGTTCAGACAATGAAATCTGTTAACACTGTCTACTGTGACAGGACAACTATCTGGACTAAGTACTACTGGAATAAGTACTGTTTCTGCTGTTCATTTGCAGAATGGTGAAGAACCCCACAAAAAGAAATGTGTTTTAAAAGAAGAACACGTAAATTCTCAGCAAAAATCTAAAGACTTACACTGTAGAGATGAGATGCAATATAAGGTACTCGGCAGCCAAACTGTCACCCAAGAGGGCATGTGTGAGGAACCCAAGCAACTCTGCTCTAACTGGTGACAGCTCAGACATGAAATTAGAAACAACTGATGAAAGAGCAGAAGACAACAATGTCAGAGAATGTGCAGTTCTTCACCCCCCTTTCCTCTACATAAAGCTTATTTTCCATTACAATCAGATGGAAAAAAGTGGTTACTCCAAGGCAGAGAAACAAACATTTGTTTGTTTACCCACTAAGCAATTACTGGCTTTGGGTAACTTGAGTTGCACAGCATTTTCTTCAGAATGTATATATTTTTAATTAGATAATGTCATAATGCAAATAATACATTTGCAGAAGTCTATAACACTTGGAGTCAAATTTCTAACATCTATAGCACAGTCATACCAAATTAGAAACAGAAAAGAATCCCCTTATACACAGCACAGCTCAAAACAACCAATACAAGGTATGCAAGGAAGGGACGAAGTGTATCAATTAGATGTTTACGTGCAATAATTAATGACAAGAAAACGAACAGTTAAATTGGCCACAAAGAAAGGCGCAGTTACTTAAAAACCAGAACTGTTTTTTTTATTATCCTCACAGCGTTATGATTCCTTATGTTGCACATATCTTACACTGCAGTATTAAAGTGGAAATATACTCTTCCAGCAATTCACTACAGTTGAAAGCAAGCAAAATCTTACAGCTGAACAGCATGCTAAAGTCTTTGAGCTCGTAGAGTATAAAATACGTTTCATGTAACTCCCATTTCCTTCAGAAAAAGCAGTACATAAGCATCACAAATACAAACTCATGCCTTGAGCAGTTTGTAGTGTTGAATGGCTCCTCTATTTTACCAAAATTTGAATACAAAGCTTATACTGATGCATTTGTCTCTGAGCAAAGAAATACTTGTTCATACGCACCAGCAAACGGCGCAATTACATGTGCGTAGAGTGAAGTGTACTCACAGGTTTTACTCTCTTCTTCATTAAGGCAAGCAGGCAGTAATGGATTAATGTGTTGTAATTTATGTGCCAAAATCACATGGATTCTGGGGACTAACGAGGATGGAGGACTGTGGACTCTCTGTTCTTCTGCTGTGTCCATGCACTCCATAGGATCGAGGGTTGAGCTATCCCTAGGAAAGGGCACAAGAGGACTTGAAAATATTCCACATAAATTTTTCTCCGTCTGAGCACATGCTGTTGGAACCGTGCCATGAACACAGCATGTCTGCTCCCAGCACTTGGTAACTTCTGTATTCAAACTACAGGAACAGTCTTCAGGGTTATTACAAACATCCAATAAAAAAAAATAAATCACGATTTATAACCAATGACATAGAAACACCAAAGCATGGTTGATAAAGGAAATTGGATTCTATTGTTCTCTGAAGGATAATGGATTCTTACATCCCTGGGGGGAAAAAAAAAACAAAAACCCCAAAACAGACCACATTACTTACTGCACCATTTAATGAGATGCAGCTTAACAACAACTGTTACACGTTTTTCTATCCAGCAAGTATGAATGATGTTATATGTATCCAGCAACTTTTCAGAAAATAAAGTAATGATTTACTACATTTTTCATTTTCTACCTGGTTCTAGGCACTGCCAATGAGATCTTCAAGGCACTCACATAACAGCTGTATCACTGGCTAAGAGAAAAAAATCTGAGCGTACTTCAACTGCAACTTGCCTGCGTTACCTCTTAAACTAAGAGTTCAGTTATACAAGCTCTGGTCTTCTCAGTGGTGCCTTGCAAAATCCCATTCTGGTGGTTTTCATTTGTTATGTCGAAACTAAAATCCAAAGGTGACTATATAACATGGTAAAGATTAGTACAAATTTGATGAACTTTTACTGTTCTTAAAAGCTGAAAGGCTTCATTACTTCAAGGCCTCTCTAGCAACTCACTGGGATTTCTACCTCTTTCTATCAAAAACCCCTTTTGTTTAGCCTCTTTGCATCCAAGATGTTGCTAAATGCCACCACGTTGTTTATTTGTGATAGAATGACATGCAGAAAACAAATAAATAACTGCATGACACCAACTGATCTGTCAGTGTGGGATTAGCTTTCTGTCAGACAGATGATAACCAAAAGCAGCTGACCAGGCTGAGTTACTTTTAAGAAGCTGGCACTATAAAGGACTCATACTGCACTCTTGGTATTGGACTTACTAAAAGGATAAACAAAGTTATAACACAAATAATTTACTTGAAGCACAAGGGATCAAGGCATTAGTAGTACCCGTGTTAGATTAGTCATTATGTTAAAATTTGATTTCTTCCATCTTTCTGGTTTATAACTGCATTTTTTTCAAGTAATCACAGAAGGTGAAACCAGAAACTTCAGTAGTATCATAGAATTAGTGAAAAACATCCACCCTATTTACGATCATTTTGGTCACTTTCACCTTCTGCCCAGACATGGAAATTTTAATTTGAAGTATCCTGCAGCTCACAGGAGTATTAACTACAGTATATTTTATCATTTTAAAATCCTACTTAAGAACTGCTCCTTATTTATTCACTATTCATTCAGCCACTGAAATTTTAATAGGCATGAAAGCGTACAGAACATTTAGCTACAGAAACATTTTCTGCTTTACAGACTGTGTAACAACATAGGAAAACATGCATTGTGTATCCGAGGGCATGGATGCATCAGAGTACAATGGACTTCAGTTTACAGGACTGTGAATCTCATGCTTTCCGTATCAAGCCTTTAGGTAGCAACAGTTACACTGAAGAAGTGAATATTATGTATCCACACACTTCCCAGTCTATATTAAAGGGACAGACAAAACTAATTTGCATATGAAAATAAATGTCCTTCACTTCAGAATCACATACCACCCAAGCCTTACCTCTCTTCATTGTTTACTATACTCAGCACTGGGTCCACAGACAAAATACCATACACCTCCAGAACATCATTGACTTTGAAGCTATCCCAGCTCTCGTATACCTGTCAGAGAGATGGAAGCTGTGTTGAAGGGTTTCACAGGCAGTGTAGCATGCTATAGAATCAGACCATCTCAAGCCCAATACAGAGATATCTGCTGTGTTGTTTTTTTCTTTTTCCATCACAAATTTCTGCTTAAGAGGGCAAATCCTAGAAGCAAAGCTCCAGAATTCAGTACGTGCTACACATTTGAGCCGTTAGTAACAGGCTTTTCCCCCTGCCACTTCAGATCGTCTGCCTCACAACCATGCTCATTACCTCTCCACTTTTCTTACCTTTACAAGACATGCTGGTCCTTTCTCCCCTGGCAGTGGAAAATTTAAGTCAAGAGGAGGGGAACAGTTGGGAGAAATGAGATGATGACCTGCAGAAGCTTCAGTTTCTAATCTTTTTGGCTCCCCGCATCCATGACTATCACCTCCGCTGCCTGAAAGCAAAGGATTCATACACTCCTTCAATAGAAATGCAAAGAATACAACTTACTGCATCAAGCAACACGGAATTACACTAATTTAACAAGAAGCCAGACTTATAAAAAAGCGTATTTGTCAAAGGATAGTTTGACTCAAAATAGGGAAGCATCAGAAAAATATTTTACATTACCAAGATAAACAGGAGAGTGTGTGAAATCTGTGTCTTAAAAACCTCAAAACATGACCAAACCACCTCATTTTTAAAATGTAAAGCTTCAACTGCATCAACTAAATGTTTCTAAATCGTGCAGGTCTGCAAAGGCAATATATTTCTATGATTATCTGTTTTTAAACTTGATACGCAGAGGTCAGAATATACATCAGCAAAGCAGGTTCCATTAATCATCTTTAGATTTTCAGCAACAAAGGAACATTATGAAAGCCGACTCTGCAATTCATCTGTCTAAACACAAAGAGTCCAAGAACTAATAAAACACTCTCAAACTGGTAAAAATACAAAGAGAAAAACCTCCTGCAGGATGCTACAAAGCACCTGGTATTAATCTGCCTCCTTTACAAAGTTGGGTTAGTAAGTCTCACATAAGAAAAAGGTGAGGCTAGAAGATATTTTATAGAAACACAGTATTCTTTGTAGCAAATCAGCACCCAATTAAGATGCAGTCTGGCCTCAATTTAAACAGTAACATCCAGAGTACGGAAGAAGCTAGAGAATTTTCTCCAGATTACCACAAAACATGCTTTACAGTTAGAGATCAAATGAGAACTCCTAGAAAAGGCAGCATACAAGTGCTGCTGAACAAAATATTCCTTTTAGGAGACATTAACTCCAGGACGTAAAACCAACAAGTCATTGAATTCAGTTACACCATAAGCTCTCCCACACTACTTAAACCACCAACGACGTCTACAAAGACACCAAGCTGGTTATGAGAGGTTGCATTAACGCTGTGGATTCAAACAACTCCAAATCCTTCCATTTCTAAAAACTGAATTTCTGCAAAGCCTGGTGAAATACCGTAACGCGCAGTCACGAGTAATGACCATTACCCATATGTTGCTCTTTCTGTTTAGATGGATGTTGTTCCATGTCCTCATCTTCCTCGTAGCTCCTCTTGTGGCGACTTGGTGTGTAGGATGTGGAAGGGCTAACTCGAGCTTGGCTTGCACTTATATACGCGTAACATTGGGGATTAAGGACAACACCACACTCAGCAGAGAAAAGCCAGGGAAAGTCAGCTTTGCTAACCTAATGTCAGCTCCTATTCTGAACAAAGCATTAGAAGTTTCTTTATGCCCAGGCAACATGCTGGTTATCAAAACAAGACTTGCTAGCTGATACACTTATTAGGACTACTTGGAAAAGAAATACATAGAAAATGCTGACATACTTGTAAGATGCCAGCTGTGCTACCAGTATAAATGAATTTTGCCACAGCTAATATATTGCTGTTTTCATTGGCATGATGGACAAATGTTGAAGTGATGTTCAGTGCATTTTCATACTAGTCAGGTTCACCTGAAATTTCCACTGCTGCAAAATTCTGATGTAAACATTCCCCCCAAATTAATTCCTAGCAATCATTTATTCACCAAAAAAACTCACTACGTTTAATTTTCAAGTGGTACTGGCATTCTGTGCCAATGACTAGTAGTTTTCTTAAATTCTGAATTCAAAATGTGAAATATCAAGTCGTATCAGATTTACCATCAAATTCCCATCATTCTACGAAATGCAACATAACCACTCAGACAACTCAACTGCCTTTTTTTTTTTTAAAAAAGGAGAAACTGAAGATTTTTTTTCTCCCCAAGATGTTTCCTGCATTCCTTGATAAAATGACATGCTGTGGTTGGACTATTAAAAACACAACATTTAATCTTTTTTTCAAGAATTATTATCTAACATGCTCAGCTACAAGTGTTCCTACAGGTGCACGTGTCATACTCTTACTACGTAGCAGTGTCTTAATTTCATCAGAAAACATTAATTGAACGCCCTGAGCTCAACTGAAGATGCACAAATAAAAAATACCAGCAATTTTCAAGACCTTTCGAATCATTACCTACCCTGATTCGCTTAAAAAAAAAAAGTGAAAAACAAAACAACAGCCCCAAAACTAAGAAACATCAAATGCATTTGTCTCCTTACAGCTAACGAATTAGTTGGTGATTAATGTCTGCACAGCACAGCACTAGCTCAGAGAAAAAAAAGATATTTCTTTCACCCATGCTGATTCACCAGGCACCGGAACGCAGTAGAATGTCTGTCTTTCCAAGGTGACTGTTTGTGAGGAGTTCATATCAATTTCCTGCTGCGGCTAGAATACCAAGAGAAATAACGATGTTACCAATCTGATCAGCATCTCTTGTTTTTCAAGTGAAATATTCACATATTCAGCTACTTAGCCAGAACTCACAACAAACACGCCTGATTACCTACTTAATAAACAGTGAATCTGAACGGTCTGGAGTGCTTTGTCTCCCACTCCACCCAATAAAACAAATGTTAATTAAAACAGAATTGAACTCTGCTGAACTTTGAAAGCAGATAAGCAATTAGGAATACTCTGCTGTCCCAATCTGATATTAATTTTGAGTTTTAAGAACGTAATCTCCAGCAGCCCACTGTGAGCACCAAATTACACTGCGCTTATAAATCACATCTTTCCAACTAGTGCTTCATCCCCAAATTCATGTAACTTGCATAACTTACCCCACATTCTGCCACATCTCTGTATTTACCAAAATGCAAAACCTGACAAGAAGGAAAAAACAATGCAATCATTCCCTGTGTGACAGCAGCCTGAATATGAATTATTTACATCTAAATTATTGCACTTAAGCCCTTCAAAGATATATATTTTTAAAGCACTATTTATTCCCTAAATCCCCAAACAGAATTATAAATATTGTTCTATTACTGATGCTATATAATAAGCTACCACTGCCCAGACTCCATAGGTTTAGCTCTGAAACATGAGAAATGTGACTACTAGCATAAAGTTAAGCATAACATACTAGGACGACGTTAAGCATTTCTTGAAGTAATAAGTCAGTATTTCACTCACACGTGCATTTGTGTTTGGGTCAACTGTTTCATATACGCCCATGTAAAACTCAGGATCAAACATGTCTTGAACCATACAGCGAAATTTCACTAAACTGTTGGGCTTCAGGTAATGTACAGGAACATCATTCAGCGATGGGACCTGTAAAAGAAAGCTTTTCCTAAGCAACTGCCATATAAGTATTCAGTATCACCATGAAGTAAGCAAAAAAAAACCAAACCAAACAACACTGCCAAACACTGTCACCACCCTTTTCTTATCATCTTGTATATCCCACTGCTAACTTGCTTGGCTCAAACCCCGAAGCGTTGTTGTTTTTAATCCAATTAACAGGACTCCAGGATGCCATTTTTGCCAGCCTTTTAGACTAAAACATCATTTGAAATCAAGCGTGTACGGTTTAGTTTTAAATCTAAAGCATGGTTTTTCCCTGCTGGACTCCCAGAAATTGTAGCAGAGCCTATTTTTCCTCAAACATGAGCATCCAAGCAGCTACTTCTTCAACCCACCTGAATTTTGCAGCATGACAATAGGAAGATGTGAGAGAAGAACAGTTTGAACACTTGCTGCGTACGTTTATTGCAGACCAACAGGGCTGGCCTCCAAAAATGACAGCGTTTGTCAGCTCCTGCCACCTACTGGATCCCAGTGCCAGCAGGCAGCGCTCAGCAGGTGGGGCCCAAGGCAAACCAACACACAGAAGCCAAGGACTGGGGCTGCTGCAGTATCAGCCAGGAATTTGCATCTTGGTTTTACATACAGATTAAAGCGACTGAAATGTAAATAATCTGTCACAAAAGCCTAAGGTTCAGAAGCGCGTATCCAAAGGAAGAGCTTCTTAAAAACGTATCGCTGCAATAATTAGGAGGTACGAGAATGTAACTTAAGAATTGCGTAACTCTAAGAGAGTAACAGTCTTACCCAATTAGTAGCATTATTTTCCTTTAATTTCTCTCTGAAGTAGTCAGTTACCTTCTTCTCCCAGTCGGAGTTTGGGGTATTTTGGGCTACAAAACAAGGCACGTTTCCATGAGCATTTGCATCGCATAACAGACTTCTATTCAGCACCACGCTAACACAGTAAGCAATTCAAACATTTATCCCTATTCTGGGCAAACAGCTGAGTTCTAGACGACTTTATGAATGTTATATTGTGCCGAGCTCCCCATCCCACGCCCCTGAGGCGAACTAAGATGACAACAGACACGCTGGGAAACGCAGAAGGGCTCTGAAACACAGCAACACCCCCGGGTAGAAGCAAGCGGAGGAGCCGGGGCACCGATTTCTGCTGCGCGTCCGCTGAGGAAGTTTTTTGTTATTTCAGTGAGTTTGTAGCTCAGATCAAACGTTGCACTGAGCCTCCTCAGCTATGGCACCAGCAGCGTTCACGGGGGTACAGAGAACAGCAAGCCCCGCGGCCAAGGCCAGAAGACTCTTGTTTTAAGGACTGCCTTCAGCTCGGAACCCGTGCGCTCGCGGCTCATTTTCAGTATTTCTTACTGCCGGAGGAGCGCACCGCAACACTACCGCTACCTCCGCTCAACGCTGACCCCCAAAAGCACACGTGGGTTTATACTCTAGCTTAAGTTCTGAAGAGGCTCGCCCAGCCGGGGCAGCCCTACGCAGCCCCGGCACAGCAGGCAGGCCGGCCGCCGCCCCGCAGCACACCGCGCCGCGCCGCTCCCGCCGGGGAAGGAGGCACCGGCCCCGCGGCCCTCCCGCCGGCTCGCTCCTGACGGAGCCCGGCCCCGCCCGGCCCCGCGCTCACCGAAGATGCCCTGCACGATGCTGAAGGGGTTGTTGAGCCAGTCGGCCACGCACGGCATGGCGGGAGCGAGGCGGGCAAGGGCTGCCGCCGCCTCCCCAGTGCCCCGCAGCCGCCAACTCCCGCTCGCCAGCCCAGCACGGGGACCGCGGACTTCCGCCCTCCGCCTTCTCCTCCTCCTCTTCCTCCTCTCAGGACGGCCGCAGCAATGGCGGCGCACCCCAGACCCGCCTTTTCCTCCCGCCCCTCCCTTCTCCTCCTCCCGCCGCGCCCGCCCTCGGGGCCGCCATCTTAAAGGCGGGCGGGATGAGGGCGGAAGGGGCCGGGCCGCCGTGGGGAAGGGACGTGGCCGCGGCGCAGCCATGGCGGCGGCGAAGCCCGGTGCCGGCACCAACCTTCTCTTCGCTTCCTCTCCTACAGAGTTCAACTTCACCGTGCCTTTCATCCCGGTCAGCCAGGCGCCGGCCGCGCCGCTGGGCCCCGCTCTGCTCGCAGCGGGTAGGGGGGGCTGCGAGGGGCTGTGAGGGGGCGGGCGCTGTGGCGTGCGGGGCCGAGGGGCCGCTCCTTGCCCCGCTGCGTGCGGGGCTCTGTGCCCTGCGCTGCCGTCCCCGCGATAGCAGCGGGGCCCGCCGCGTCCTTCTGCTTCACCGTGACCCTCGTCTTCCCTGAGCGAGCGCCTCTCCCACGTCATCTTTCATTTTTTTCCTGTGCGGTTATAGAGTGCTAAGCAGGAACTTCAAATTTCCGTGTTAATGTAACCGTTTATCATCCTTTCCTTTTAAAGCCGTAGTGATGTTTGAAAGGCATGCGCATCTTAAGGGCACGTCGATAGCAGAAGAAGCAATAGCCTTAACTAGCACAAGGGAAGGTTCGGGTGGGATATTTGAAAGCATTTCTCCTCAGCAACAGAGGGGCTGCAGTGGAACAAGCTGCCCAGGAGCAGTGGGGTCACTGTCCCTGGAGGTGTTCAGAGCCGTGGGGATGTGGCACTGAGGGACGTGGGCACGGTGGGGACAGGCTCCTGGTGGGACTGGATGATCTTGGTGGCAGTTTCCAGCCTTAATGATTCTGTGATTCCGTGCTGAGTCCAAAACCTAAGACTTGATGTCAACGCTGGCATGTCTTAGCTAGGGTATTAATGCACCAGGAAGTAAACGCGCTACATCTCTGTAGGCTTAAAAACATACTTGCCAAGTGTGGCTTCAGAATGTTTTTTTTAGATGTTCTACGCTTTCAGGGAGAGAGAGAGAGGGAATAAGAGCATTAGCATATCTTTCCTACTTATCTAAGGTATGTAGCTGATACATTTACAAATTCATTTTGTGCAATCCTTACAGTTTTTAAGTGCATATCTGGAAAGTAGCTTTACATGAGCGGCTCTCACGTGGCAGCTTCCTGGCTAGGGAGAAAATCTGTTGATGGGATTTCAGTAATGAGACATGATTAGTTGTGTACTCTCCTTTTCACTTAATTTTTGGTAGGATAAAGGTGCATAGTTTTGCAACTGGAGTGAAATTCATTCCTAAAGATCTACTGAGGTTATGCCACGTTCGAGGAGGGAGCATCCTGTTATATTCTACTTCTGTGGTCCCTTGCATTCACCTTGACCAGCCACCTGGCACAAGGATCTGGCTGCATAGAGCAGTTTGCATCTTGAATCAGTCTGAAGCAGGAAGGGATGAGCCCTTGAGTTTGAATCCTAAATCGTTATGGGAATCTATCTCAGGAATTGTTTGACATCTGTGTGAAAGCTGACATTTGGAAGCTGTGTGCAATGCACGCATCTGTTGCATTTCTAAGAGTGAGTAGCAGTAAGAGTTCTGTGCCTTGCCATTTGAAGAGAGGAGATGTGTTCAGATGAAATAACTAACATCCTTACCGTAGGTAGAGTGTTCCCAGTGAGGACATGGACTTTTGTCGCTTGGGATTGTCAGGTGGCAGTCTGTGAGTGACAAGGTATTATCTGTGAGGGATGCACAGGAGGTTGTCACGCAGTCGTTGTATGTGAGAGGAATACTGCCCTTGTATGTCAAAGCTGGAGAATCACAGGATATTTTTTTTCATTTGTACCAAGTACTTCATTTCCTTCCAGTCTGTGCATGTGTTTCAATGGGGTTTGTGTAAATTAGAAAAAAGGCAATGTAGCAAGTATTGCCCCTGAAAACTGTGTGTATATATGCTTAAATAGATTTTTTTGTCAGTTTTTTTTTTTTTTTTTTTTTTTTTAGGAAACATATGGATAGGCTGAGTTTCCCAGATGTACTTGAAATTTGGGTGGGTTGTGAATAGGCATTTGGTAAAGGCCTTGAAAACTCTTCAGCGTGTTCCTCTGTGTATCACCATCTGACGTTGCAGTGAGGTGAATTGCCTGCTCCGCTACCAGTTATTTTGGGATGTGAAGAACTGTCTGTGTGGTATGCAGTGTGCTTCTCTGTATTCTACAGCATTTATGAAATAGGAAAGGAAAAAAAACACCTTGTAATCAAGAAAATAAGAGCTTTTATGGAGTGTAAATGGCTATTTTGCTTGTAGTTGGGAGGTGATAGGCCTGAATTTGTACTGGTCATTGCTTATAAATGGCTTTAGTATTCTCCATAAGATGGTTTGCATACACAGATTTTGGATTTCATTTGTAAAAGTGAAACAAAACACTATAGGTGAAAGTAAGAGAAGATAATAAATTCAGATGATGCTTGCCTGAAATTGTTGCCATCAGAAAAGACTAGTAAATAAACATTTTAGTCATGGCAAATTCTGCTTTCCTGATATTAATTAATTAGAACAGTGGCTTCCTGGGGACTTCTCTGTGATTCCCCAGTGCTCCCTTGATACTCTGTATTCCTGTGATGTTAGCTGCAGATAAAGATGTAAAGAAGTTTGTTATTGGCCGCTTGGAGCTGCAGAGATGTTTGCTCCCTCTCTTTGCCTGGGGACCGAGGAGCAGAGAAGCAGTGATGGTGGTTTCATCCCTGCTGTCTGGGGATTGTTCAACTGCCAGAGTAGACAACAGTGGTCTTATGACTGCTGTAAATTGCATTGAGAGCTTGCAAGGTGCTGTTCCCTCAGCAGGCAGGCAGTGATGCTCAGACCACTCCACATTCAGCTGAGTTTATTGCTGGGCCCAGGTCAAACTGCTTGCTTTTCCACTTGCTACTGGATCAGTGCAAAGCAGAAAGCTGCAGGTGACTGGGAGCTGGCTTGTGTACTTTCTTGTGATGCAAAAGGACAATCATGACAGGATTTGAAGCCCTCTCCTTCAATTATGCAGGATGGGGACTTGTTTTTCTGTACCAGAGATTCATCTCTTGCACAAATCTAGAGGGAAGTTTTTACTGGGCTAACTCTTAACTTGTGATGAGTCTTGCTTATCAGATAACCTGGAGTAATGAGTTTTGGCCACTTTGCAAGTAAAATAGGAAACTCTGAGAGAGGGCATTGTTGATGGGTCAGGTGAGAGTGGCCATAAGCCACTAACAGTCATCACCAATAGGTACTGTCTGCTTGGGAATGTCCTTAATCCCTCCTTGTAAGTTAGATCTTGGAAGTCTAAACATTATAGAGTAAGGTTCTATGCTTACTGATGGTTTTTGTAGTGAGAGGAAATGAAGCAAAGCTGCTCTTGTATTTGGCAGGCATAAGGGAGATTGAAGGGGATTTTAGTGCCATGGAAGGAAGGTTCTTTAACAAGCCGGCTTGGAAAGGTCCTGATTTAAGTCATGCTTTGGCCTCTTATGTAAACTTTTAGTTTTTGTTGCTTTATCTATGTACTCTGAATGAGTGTTGTGGTCTGTTTTAGATGTTCTCGAAGACTTGGCATCCTTTGTTTTACTTTATGGCACATTTAATCTTCAAGGATGTGCGAGATTTATAATGCTTTTGGTTCCAACAAAGTTTTGGAAATAGCTCATAACATTACAGAACATTTTGTCTGCATATGCTGATTTGTTGGAACCTCTCAGGACATCTTTTTGTTTTGTTTGTCTTTGCAGATGATTCTGCAGATGTTGGTGAAGAGGACAGCTTCTTGGGTCAGACTTCTGCCAGCCCTAACCCTCCGCAGACGTTCAACTATTTCTCTCAAGTACCCAGTAGCAGCGATCCATTTGGGAGCATTGGGCAGCCACCCTTAACGACTTCTGCACCACCTGTTGGAGCAGCGGCCTTCTCCACGCCTCCAACTTCACTTCCACTTGTAACTGGGTCGCAGGATGGGCGAAATGCCTTTTCTCCACAGCTTCCCAAGTCACAGCCTTCTTCCAGTGCTCCACCTACTTCGCAGGTGGGAATCGCAGGTTATCAGACTCCTCAGCAGAGCTGTCCCCCACCTGCAAATGCTTCTGCTCTTCCATCTCAGCAGGGATATAACCCTTATCGCCACACCACCCTGAGCAGCAGAGCTAACCCATACCTTACTCCACCACAACTGCAGCAGAGTCACACACCAACCCCACCTGTTCACCCACCACCATCCTCTGTGCCACCTGTCCAGATGTATCAGACACCTCCGGGGCCGTTGACACAGGTAAGTAAGTTGTTCCTGACATGGTGCTACCGGAATTTAACAATGTAAGATTCTATTGCTTTTTGAATTGTGTTTTACCTTAAATATCTATCCTGTAAGCGGAAACATGGAAGTTTTCAAAAACAAAACAATGGGCAATTTGTCTGTACAGTTTTGTGATTGAAAGAGAATGTTCTTCAAAAACAGAAATAAAGGCTCAGTGTGCTCTTTATTGCAAAGGATGAATTAGTTCTATAAAAAAAAAGCTGTAAAACTGAGAGGATGATATGTATTTTTAGTTTCCCCAGTCTCAATCACAGCTCCGAGCTCCCAGGCCCTCAGGTCCGCTGGTCCAAGCCCCCCCTGTTCTGCTCCAGAACCAATATGAGCCAGTTCAGCCACACTGGTTCTACTGTAAGGAGGTGGAGGACAAGCAAATATGGATGCCATTCAGCATTCTGGATTCTGCGAAACTAGAGGAAGTCTATAATTCTGGTAAGTTACGAAGATTTTAATCATATCTTCTTCAGAGGTGAGCAGAAGGAGCTAAATGGAAGATAATAATTGTCACTTGCATATGAAAGAATGATGTCGCATTAACAAGTAATGCTAGTAATACGTCAAAGATGTGTTTTGTACCAGTTAATTTGCCACAATTGATTCAACATCTTGGTAAAAGTCTCTTATTGCCTTTTTGTTAAACTCTGCCAAGCCTGGAGTATTCTGATGTGGGAGCTGTTCAAAGCTTGCGTGTGTGTTCCTGCATGCAGAGCTACCCATTGGCTGCCCAAGATTTGGAAACTTCTCTTCCATGACATAAATATCTGTCTTAATGTCTTTGTATCAGTCACAGTAGTGACTGGGGCTTTGGGATGAGAGAGGAAAAAGAATGCGTGTGATAGTATTGTAACGGAGGGTAACTTCTGTGTCACAGTCCAGCCTGATCCTGAGAGTGTGGTTCTGAGCACTGATGGGGGACGCTATGATGTGTACCTGTATGACAGAATGAGGAAAGCTGTTTACTGGGAAGAAGAGCCTTCAGAAGTGAGACGATGCATGTGGTTCTATAAGGGAGAGAAGGATAGCCGCTTCATTCCTTACACTGAGGATTTTAGTGACAAGCTGGAGGTTGGTATTACTTTTTACATAAACTTCGTGAAGAACTTGGAAGTACTTTGTATTTATGGTTGTAGAATTACCTTCTTTTGTTTCATTAAAATGATTCCCCAAGTGTAATTTCTGGAACATAAGTAAGCAAATTCTGGAAAGTGCAATGGCCAGAATAGTTAATTGCTCATGCAGTGGTCCTGCACTGCTGTGGCCTTAAATCAACTTGTGTAGCGCTTCATCTGTGATGCTTTTGTATAAATAAAACTATATAAATTCTAACATTAATATTACAAATAATATGCATGGCCAAAAAAGAAATTAAGAAGGCATTCTCATTTCATGTAACTTGTTTACTGTTTCAGGCAGAATATAAAAGGGCTGTAACTACAAATCAATGGCATCGCCGACTTGAATTCCCAAATGGGGAGACAATTGTTATGCATAATCCCAAGGTAATAGATTCTGGCAACTGATTCTCACAGAATTCATTAGGGGTGAATGAACAGATGGATGAAAGTGTAAAAATAAGGCAGTGTTAGTTTTGCTTGAAATTGACTTGTTAATTGTTTGGGGCATGTGTTTGTTATGGATAATAGTGCTTATAGAAACTGAACTCTTGTTTCAATGTGCTGTCACATGACTCAAACACAGTGCATTCTGATACTTAGGAGGAACAAGGGTTTAGATGGTTGAAATATTTGCTACACGTAACTGTCAGCAAAGAGGAGGCAATTTTAATTAGTTTAACCTCAGACAGTCTATACCAACTGGAAAGTAATTTAAACTAAGCTTTCATGTGAAGAAGAGCATTAATCAAACTGTAAGGAAATTAGTTGGAATATTTAAGGCACAAAAAGTCTTCCACTGCGACTATTTTTAGGCCATGAGAAAGTAGAATAACTAAATCTTTTTTGTACTATAAATGCTCTGCTAGCAGTGTCTTGTGATCGAACTGTGGACTTCAGACTTATTGACCAGTGTTGTTAACTGTTCTCTTATCGCAGATGCAGTAATACATAAAATTAAAAAAAAAAAAAAAAAGTCAGAATCACAGTTACTCCTACATTAACCACACGCTAATGTAGGTTAAGAATTTTCATCCAGTAAAAACCCTAGAGAAGAAGCACTTAAAACTTAGTGTCATATATTGTGTCAAGTCATGCTAGTGACTATAAGCAGTCATGCTATTGAATTAATTGTTTTCCAAGGTTTTTATGCTCCTTCAAATGTTCTCCTTCTGTGATGAGCACTGCTCAATTTTTTTTTTGTCTTAATTTAGCATAATTGTAAGTAGGGGAAACAGTTTCTTCACAAAAAATAGTCAACTGATAAGGAAGAGTGGCCACTGGGTCCAGAAAAGAAGTGCTTGAATAATGCTTGTCTGAGGAATTAAAATAGTCAAGAATTGCAGAGCAAGCCAGCATCTTCAACTAGTGGTTACTTTAGTTTAAGTCATCTGCTTGCTTCTCAAGCTAATGAGAATTAGCTCTTACTTCAGGGTCTAGAGCCTTAATTTAAGGAAAACTGTATGGAGTAGCCCAAAGGGTTTTGAAGGGCTGTGTTTTTTGTAGATGTTGTTTGTCTTTGTATTTATAATTGGAAAATGTATTCTTTTTCAGGTTATAGTTCAATTCCAACCTTCTGCCACATCAGATGAATGGGGTACCTCTCAAGATGGTCAGGCGAGACCAAGGGTAGTAAAACGTGGAATTGATGATGACCATGATGAAATACCTGATGGTATGTGCTTAGTGTATGTGGGACTGCAGCTTGGGCAGTTGGTTTGTTTCAGTTCAAAAGTTGGATGGTAGTGAGTGGAGCAGCGAAACACCATTTATGTTTAGAGTCTAAAGATTAAAGTTGCTCCTTAATCTAAGCTACAATTCTTTAGTGTTGTTTTTTAATCAAAGCAGTCTTGTGGACTGTGTGATGTCTTGAACCACAGTATGTAATAGGCTTTATGAAGCAGGTAAGATTGCTTGACTCTAAATTTCACTAGTGTAGTAAATATCGGTACTCTGAATTTTTCCTTTTTCTGCAGGAGAAATGTCCCAAGTTGACCATTTGGTGTTTATGGTTCATGGCATCGGTCCTGTATGTGACTTGAGATTTAGAAGCATTGTTGAATGTGGTAAGTCTTCCCTTGTGTAATTGCAAATTTATTTTCATACTTAACAGTGTAGATATGCTTATCTGAAAGATAGGCTGTCTTAAAAAAAGAAATTTGAAGAGGTCTTTGGGGTCTATGTGGTTGTTTGGGTTGTGTTCGGTTTTCTTTTGGTTCATTTATTTATTTCATTTGAGTGAACTAAGAAGGCTGTGTGTGGCCTGATCTTAGAGTAAAAATGCATTGTTGTGAGATAAAGAGAAGCTGACAAAGAAGGCACTTAAACAAAACACAAAAACAGCCTTTGAGTAATTCTTGAAAAGATTTTTCCACTTTGAAGTTTCCTTCATTTGTATTTTGACTATGTCTCTTGCAGTTGAGGGGGAAAAAAAGAGAATATTTGTAATTCTACTTGAATACCTTTACTATCAGATTTTCGTTACTCTGCTTCTCTACAGTTGATGATTTTAGGACTGTTTCTCTGAAGTTGCTACAGACTCACTTTAAGAAATCTTTAGAGGAAGGTAAAGTGAGCAGGGTGGAGTTCCTTCCAGTTCACTGGCATAGCTCTCTGCATGGAGATGCAACAGGTGTAGACAGGTGAGTATATTGTTTATTGTTCTGTAGAAACAAACAGAGGAATTAATATGCTTGTTAGGCTAGATGAATTAATGTATGAGTGTGTTACAAAAACAGTTGCTATTTTTTTTTTTTGTAATTGACACTTTGACGTTGTACAGCATAGGGAAATCTGGAAAGATGTGGAATATTTTCTATTATTTTTCATGATGCTGAGTAACAGAATACATATCTACACGTGCATGCGCTAATTTGGTACAGCATTTTCATGCAAGTGGCTAGTGCAATTGATACGTGAAACACTTAAAGACAGTGTGTAGTAAAGCAACAGGTGCATGCCATTTAGAGTGGATAGCTATCTCCCTGCAGTCTCTAGTGTGACTCTAAGAGATGTCAGTGTCCTCTTTCTGAGGAAGGCATGAAGCCCTTTGTCCAGTCCTTGAGCACTGATGTATGCTTATGCAATGAGGCCAGAAAACCATACGCTTTTGAAAGTATCTCTAAAGAACCTATCTGTAGTATTTAGATTGCAGTTGTGCCACCTGTTGTTTCAGAAGTTAACAAACTGCTTATCTGCATTTCTTTATGGGCATTCATACTTCTAACAATCCTCTGTTCTGACTAGGAACATCAAAAAAATCACTTTGCCATCGATTGGACGCCTGCGCCACTTCACCAACGAGACGCTCCTTGACATACTGTTTTACAACAGCCCCACCTACTGTCAGACGATTGTGGATAAAGTAGGGATGGAAATGAATCGTTTGTATGCACTTTTCATGAGTCGCAATCCAGACTTCAAAGGAGGAGTGTCTGTGGCTGGACACAGTTTAGGTAATTATTTGGGGCGCTGAGGTAGAATAAAACCAGCATTCCTACAGCAAAGGAAAATGGAACCTTTGTGAAGCAGAAGGCTGAACTTAGCTGATAGGCCATGCCTATCTTTCAGAATACTACTGACTGAAAATAAAGCACTTCTCAATAGCTCATAGTTCATAAAGCTTTGCAAGAAGGCTTGTAACTGCTGGATACATGTATGTTTGACCTGTCAATTTTCTTCACGAAGACTTAATCTCTAATTTGAGTTTAAAAGTTAACTGGTTCTCTAGTGTCATCTTAGGCAGGTAACCCACTTAACAAAACTAAGGTCATTTTTTGGAACGCAACACACAACTTTATAAAAATTTATATTGGGCTGGGATTTTTCCTACAGTTTGGTAAGCAGTCTAAGGTGGTTAAAAGGTAGTTTTAATAGTGGCAACTGCATTCCACTTGAGCAGAAAAAGACAACAAAGATTTTGTTTGCTTTTTACTGAGAACGACTATGTTAATATGTGTGTATTTAAGTTCAGTGATCTTTTTTTGATCAATTTACGTGTTGCTATTACCACTGTATCGAACTCTTGCTTATTACTTTGGCACAGGAATATCTAAAACTTTTCTTAAAGCAACTTTAATTTTTGTTCCCAGGTTCCTTAATTCTGTTTGACATACTATCCAACCAGAAAGACTTGGCTTCATCAGTAAATACTGAACCTTTCTCTGGTGTTAATGGGACTGAAAAGGATACGTCTGTTCAAGATAAACAGGTAACTTGCATACTAATCTTCCCAGGCAAGCAGATCTGCTGATTTCAGCAACTTTTTCTCCAGTGGATGGAGTTTACTAACTGAAACAGTGTTGCGGGTTCTGATGGTATGTTTTGACATGTTAATGGTAACGTGCCATTTTGTAAACATTGTCAAATCTCAGTACAAACCGTATGCTTTTCTCTGAAGTTCCAAGTAGAGCAGACCTGGTTTTTGATCGTGAACATCATCTTTGACCTTGTAGACATGTAACTTGCTTTGCAGTATCAGAGTGGTGGAGAGATTTGTAAGAAGGAATGAATGTATCTGTCGTCAAACTTGATACAGCTGTTGTTTGATCGTGAACAAAAATACATTTTTAAGTGTTGGAAAGCTCAAGAAACCTTTTCCTGTCGTAGTAATTTTTAAATATATATTTTCTTAGTCTGTTATTAATAGAAAATCTGTACCCTATTTTACGAAAAATGAGGGTAAATTAACAAAGCTAATGTAATATTAGCACTTTCTCTTTAGAGTAACAGAATTTGTGTTTATTTGCTATGTATTGACTTCTAACTGTTGTCTGTGACTCTCTTTCTGTGCTGTCCCTGCAAGATGACTGAAGATACCAGTTCCTTGGGCTCCTCAATTACTACTTCTGGTGATGACCTTTGTGAGCCTGAAGTAGATGATGATGTTCCTACCTTGCAGAAGACTCTGGAGATGCTCAGTTTATCAGAGTATGCAAACACATTTGAAAAGGAGCGAATTGACATGGAATCTCTGGTACAGTAATGTTCAGTTGACTCATGGGTGTTACCAGAGTGTAGGTGTTGGATTTTTGTTGTTTGCTTGCTGTTTTCTTCTTTTGCCTTAGTATACATAGGCATGAAAGTGGTCACAAAAGTAACATAATTAATGCTTGACATGAAGACTAAATGTTACATGACTTGGATTTTTTTTTTAAATTATATTATGTCACTATGTGTTATGTATTCTTAATTTTTTGTAATTTCTGTAGCTTTGTAAAATGTCTTCTAACTATTTCATTTGCCAGTAAGAAATGATATATGTCACTAGAAAAGTTATTAAGCATACTTTGTATATATTTGTGGTTTTGTTTTTAAGCTGATGTGTACAATTGATGACCTGAAGGAAATGGGAATACCTCTTGGACCAAGAAAGAAAATAGCCAATTTTGTAAAAGATCGAGCGGCCAAGCAGGTAAATACGTTTTTCAGGAGTGAGATAAAGAGTTCTTAAGCAAATGTAACTGACTTTCTTGCTTTTGAGTAACTTCTGTTCTTTAACACACTTGTTAACAACATGAATATATTAGAACAATTTTGATAAATGTGGGGGAAAAAATATATTTTTTTCTGATCTTGAAACTTGTCTCAAAAGGAACAAAAGAAAGCAGCAGCAGAGAAGAAAGCAGCATTGGCTGCCATGCTCCAAACTCAAGAAGCTTCCCAGAAAGCAAAAGAAACAGTTACTTCTGTCTCACCTTCAGAGTCTGGTCAGCAGCACTCAAAGAGGAAGCTTCCAGTTGGTGCATCTGTTTCTTCTGTGAACGTTGACTATGAGTATTTTGAAGTTGGAACTGGTCAGGTGAGACTACATAAACTTAAGTGATCCATCTGGAACAACACTACCCTTTTGCTTCTTTTTGTGCATTATTTCATTCCTTCATTCAACGTTGAAGACTTTGAGCTACGTGTCATGATCATTGTGCAGATGTTGTGTTTACGAGGCACCTTACCTTTTGGTGAGAGTGAGGGCTGGGAGAGTGGATCAGATTACTGAAAAACACTATTATAGCGAGGATGCCAATACAATTAATTTCTCTACTTTCACTAATGAGAGAGCTGTAAAAACAGTGTTCTGTTCCAGAGTCACAATGGTAGGAATGCCATGGTATTGAATGGCCTAAATTGGTCGGTATGTGCTGTTATATTTAAGTTGTACCTCGACCTTAACTCAAAAAACAAGCCTTGAATGCTTCATGTTCAAATAAGTATCATTTTTTAATTTTCCAATGTTTATCTATGTATTTTGTAGCTTGAAGATCTTAAGAAAAAACGTTTCAATGTTTACATTATAGTAATACACACATACAGTACTATAGTATTAGCATGGAGTGGAACAGTGCAGCTGAAACATCTTAGAGGTACTTGTGAGCATATGGTGGATTTAACACGTGTCTCGTTCTTCCTTCCTAGCTAAGCATTATATTAATTAGCTGGCAGTGCTGAGAGATTATTTGTCTGACTTCTGTCTGATAGGTTTCAGTGGTTTACAGTGCATTGGACTTTGAACCAGATACGTTCTTTGCTCTTGGTTCTCCTATTGGTGTGTTCCTAACTGTACGAGGGCTGGAAAAGATTGATGAAAACTACAGACTTCCTACTTGCAAAGGTTTCTTCAATATCTATCATCCAGTGAGTAAGCAGTACTTGGGTTTTGATTTTAGCTGATGCAAACCACAGTACAGAATACTACCTTCTAACCTCGGAGCATTACACCTCCTTTCCCCCTAAGTACATTTTTTAAAAAAACAAAATAACGCATCTGGAATATGTATTCCAGATACTTGCAGTATTTACTTCAAAAAAAAAAGTAGACTTATCCTATAGGTTCCATGTCTATGAATAGCTTGATAATATTTCTCCTGTTCATTTTTAGAGCTTAACCAACATATATATCTTTTTTCTTCATTAATTTCAAGCCTTTTGGGATGATTTTATAAAATGTTTGTATTTGAGCTATTTACAGGGCTTTTCTTTGTTTCTAGATGGATTCTGGGAAACTTAGAAATTCTTCCAGGTGTTAAAAAAGCAGTATGTTTGGTTTTTTTTCTGTCCTGTCTTGATTAGCAATTAAAGAGTGACATGTTGGGAGATAACTAATGTCAGTTTGTTTCTTAACAGCTTGATCCAGTAGCTTACAGGATAGAACCAATGATCATTGAAGACTTGAGTTTAAAACCAGTTCTTATTCCACATCACAAAGGCAGAAAAAGACTTCATCTAGGTAAAAAGAAAACTTCTGTAATATGTGGATCTAACTCCTAACTTGTTTGAAGCAGTAGAATATCGTACAATTTTGAGGGACCTGTCTTTGTGTTGTTAGGTAGTTAGTTTGTTTCTGTTGTATTTTCTTTTTACCTTGTCCCAGATGACCTCCATTAGGTGTTTAACCAGTCTCTTCAGTATTGGAAATGTTCAGGAAAAAATGCAGTTTTCCCCCAGTGCAAGGATTGGAATTTTAGTGCTCAGGAGTACAAACTGGACTAAGGTGACTTAAATTTTGCATACTTAAAGAATGTCAGTTTTGCTGTTCAGTTGATAGTGCAACAGTTCAGGGCCAGTTCATTAAGCCAGCAACCCATTGAACATTAGAGGGGCTATGGGGAGAGCCCTCTTCTGTTCAGTTTGCTACCAGTACTGAACAACAACCTTGTCACTGTTAACACATTTACTGTGTTAACTCATTAACCTGTATAGTGAGAAATAATTGTGCATCAATTAGATTTCATCTTGTCTTTTGAAATAGGGTAGAGATGCAAGAAACACACATTTATGACATTACAGATGTATTTCTCCTAGCAGCTGGGGTGTTTGTTGAATGGGGCTTAATAATTCTGGTTTTAGTTGAATATTTTAAATTCTTTTGCTATGATGTTCTTTCTAGAGTTGAAAGACTCTCTCTCTCGAATGGGATCTGATCTGAAGCAGGGTTTTATCAGCTCTTTGAAGAGCGCATGGCAGACCCTTAATGAATTTGCACGTGCTCATACATCCTCAACTCAGCTACAAGCAGAACTGGAGAAAGTAGCTAACCAAATTAAAGAGGAAGAGGAAAAGCAAGTGGTAGAAGGTATGTGGGCACATCTTTTGGTTTTGTTATTGATTGATCTCAAGCTAATAGAAGCTTGAGTATCCTAGCGCTTGCTATTGATTTTTCTGGATTATGCTATGCCATCCTAGTCAGTTAAGACTTATAATTGTCTAATTGCAAATGCTTGGAAATTGTAGCAGGGAAAATGAGTGATAATCCTTAATTATAGTCAATCAGACTGTGCTTGAAAATAGTTAAAATCTTAAAATCTTTAATTGTAGCTGAAAAGATCACTGAAAGTCCAGACCTCCCAAAAGATGAGGATTTTACAGTGAAGGTTGGAATGCTGAACGGGGGACGCCGCATTGACTATGTTCTACAAGAGAAACCAATAGAAAGCTTCAATGAATACCTTTTTGCTTTACAGAGTCATCTGTGCTACTGGTAAGGGGTCTTCATCTCTTAACTCTGAAATAGTCTCTCATTTGGAAAGATGCGTTCTTCCCACTCAGGCTATACTGTGAAGATAAATCTGTTATATTCTGGATGGTCAAGTAATTGAGACAAGTCAAACGTGAAGGCAGACAGTATGTATGATTACTCAGGAATGTCATTCTCAAGATGTCCTACCTAGATTTCCCTGTTAGCTGCTGTCATTTCAAAACAGTGTGCGTTTGCACAGTGTAAACAAATCTATAGTCCTGTTTGCCATCAGGACATTGCATATTGGTCTATTGAACTTCTGAAGTCAAAGCACGTACCTTTAGTACAATCATTTTTAAAAGGAGAGCTTGATGAGTATTTTGCCAATTGTAGCTTTTCAAATAGAACTATTTGTGAAGGAACTGCATTAGACTTCGATGTGTAGTAGAACTTAATTACCTCTTTGTGTTGAAGTGAAAGTATCAGATATTGATGCTGTGCTGCTAAAGCTCAGCAAAACAAAGGAAGAAAAAGGCATGGCAGATTTTCCTGAAAATTTGGATGACTGTGATTTTACTGCTTGTAGACAGTGGTTGCTCGTATACAGAACAACTCGTAGAAAAGAAGCAGATTGTGGCATCGTGTGGACCTGCAGTACAGTGTTGCCGTGTCTGCATTTGAACTTGCTTCTTTTTAAGTGATTATATTTTGAAGGGAGGAAGTTATAATTAAGCACACATGAAAATTCACAGGTTGTGGAATGGTAGAACAGAGGGTATGCAAGCTGTATTTGGCACTGCGACAACACCTTCATAGGTAACAGACAAGCTGGGATATCAGTTGTTGACCTATGCAAAATGCTGTTGATTAAAGGGGTGTGACTTCTCTCTTGTCTTTGAGTAACCAAAATACTTCTCTCTCTTTCTGAGTTTAGCAGGAATGGAGCAAGAACAGTTCTCTATGTTTTTGTATTTTTTCATTTAAAGTTTTTATTATTGATGGCTAATAAGTTTTAGAAGTAGGCACTTTTTCAGAGGGCAAGTACAGAATGTGGAAGCATTACTTGCAGGATCTTAGGAAAGCTCAGATCACTTGCATAGTGAGAGATCAGTAACTGCCTGCAGAAAGGGTTAGCAAAGCTGCAGTGCAGTCCAGCACTGGTTTGCTCTGACAGGGCTCCCAAGCAGTCGGTGACCCAGCGGTGGCACTGCTGTTTTGCAGGTAGAGCTGAAGGAAAGGAGCTTTACTCCACAAGGTGGCAGCCAGTCATTGCCAAATTTTAAAAACTTATCTACCATTGTCTGGGTTTTTTGGTCATTCATGACCCAAATGTGTGAGGTTTTTTTTTGTTGTTGTTGTTTGTTTCTTGGGAGGTGGTGGGAAATGCCTTAAATGAAACAGCATATATGTTGTAGAGAGCAGAGCTTCCATGTTGATCCCTCTGCTTGTTCAGTAGCAGAGACCTCTGAGAAATGTGGTTGCCATCTCCATACTTGACTCTGGAAAATGTCTGTAGATCCTTGGCTTGCTTGTTTAGCACTGCACAGGTTCTCTGTAAAAGATGCTCTTCGCATTTGGAGAATCACAGTTCTGACAGTCTAAGTCTTCTTTGCTGTCTCCATGTATAATTTCTTCTAAAGCATGAGATATTATCATTATCTAACTCCTCCTGCAGTTTTAGAACTTTGTTGGTTTTTTAGTGGTTGTTACTCTCTTCCATTGGTATTGATTTTTGTGCTTATGTAACGCTTCATAGGCGTAACATGGACGCTTGTTTTTCCTAAGCTTAAATTCAGTTAGCCTGAAGCTTTGATTTTAAGAAGAGTGGATAAAACAACTTTGAAACATGGCACTTGAATTATAGTAATCTCTAAATGATGTGAGAAATACGTTTATTTCTTTGGTGGTGAGGTGCAGAAGATGGCTGTGGATATTTGTTACAGCCTCTCAACAAGAAAGCATGAACCACTTAGCAGAGAAGCAGAATATTGCTGATAGAACTGGGAAGGCTTTATTTTGATGTTTGGCTAATAGATGCAGGGGATTAAGTACAATAGGAAAGCTGATGGAATGTATTCAGGAGCCCATGTCAGACAGAAAGTGACAGTCTCCTGAAACAGCCTTAAGCCAAATGAATGCTTATTGAGAGGGAATGTAAAACCAATGAAGAGTTGTGACTCAAAAAGGAGGTTGACAGAAGAAAGGCCATGTTCCCTAAAGATAGGGGTTAGGGTGATAACTCTCTGAACAGTCCCACATCCCACAAACTGAGATGGGATGAAGTGTTCCTTATGTAGATTAGAATGTAGTCCATGCCAAATTAACACTTTTTTTTTTTTAATTCTTTATAGGGAATCGGAAGACACTGCCTTGCTGTTTCTCAAAGAAATATACAGGACTATGAATATCAATCCTGAGCAGCCACAACATTGATGTATAGATATGTGATTTGTAAGTTTATTCTAACATAGCACATGTATTCATAACAAACTCAGCTGCAGTTTAGATCTCTTTACTTCCCTTTTTCCTCTGGAGTTTAAATTATGAAGGAGGTAGCTCCAAAGTGTCATTTTAATCTGAAAAAACAATTTGTAGATATTTAAATGCAGGTGAAATTCTTTAAGTGCTCCCTCTTCCCTTTTAAAAATATATTTTATGTCAGAGTTCTTGGTATGAGGTGATAATTGCCAGCACAACTCTGAAATGTGGTCTCTATTCTGTTATCTCTTCTAGTAGTCTAGTAGTTTAGTGAATGTTTAGTGAAGTGTAGGGAAACTTGGTGATACTGGCTATGATAACATTTCATTTACACTGTAGTGCTATACAGTATGTTTGTGTAGTGTTCTGTCTCATGATGTTTTTGTTGATAACTCGCTATTAACGGAGTCAGTAGTGTTAACTCTGAGCTAAAATTACGTACAAGAAGAATCAATTGCACTAGCAATTAGTGAGTAGCTACCAGGATTTGTTTCTACTCACTGATAAAAGAATACTAATGGTATTAAAAAAATCTTTTCTTTTGTATGAATGACTTGATTTACTTCTTCTAGGGCATCCTTAAGCTGTTCTTCATGTAACAGTAATAAAAGGCATTGTATAAAAATTGTAAAGAAGTGCTTGAGATAACTCCAATATGTGAATTGAAGGCATTTTTTGTGGAAAGTGTGAAAGTACTTTCATTTCGTGTATCTATTTTGATAACTTGGTTGAAAATGCTGATGTTTTTAAAGTTCTCTTGCAAATGAGAATGTTGTCCTTCTTTATTAAAGTATGGGTACCACTAGAAGTTTATTTGTATGTTCAGAGGAGTATTTTCTCTGTGTAATTTAGAAGATTTAAGTCACTATACCCTTTTCCTTTTTCGTTACTGCCCCTTTTGGAGGCCCCACTTGTGTGGAAATGTATCAACATCTTAAAAGCCCAGATATTCAAACTAAGCACCTTTACTAGTATCTCTGAATACAGTAGGATAACTTATAACCGTAAGAATCTAGTAGCTAATTAAAATGTATAGTGTATGTCATCCTATGAGCAGTTGGAAGCTTTTTATAATTGCCTGTTTGTGTCCAAAACAAGTAGATTTCAGGAGGTTTTCGTGTTTAGAAACTGATCAGAAAGGAGGATGGATTTTTTCTTTTTTAAGATCTTTTTGAGTCCTCTTGAAATTGAATGTTGGCATATCTCATTTTCTTAGAACTACTACAGGAATACAAAACTTCGTTTTTCACCTTTCCCTTATACGTGTTCTGCTTTCTCTGCACAGCCATACCTGTTGGTCTGACAGACCTGGTGAAAACTGCTTCCAAGAACACCTGCTATTTGCATAGTTAGAGCTGACAGGAGAAGTATCAGGCTTTTCCTGCAGTCCAGAGCGCTCTCGGATTCTGCCTTCCTGTGTCACTTCAAGCAAACTTAGTTCTGAAAAGATCAGCACCGTCATTCAAGAGATGAATGGAATGACACGATTTTGGTCATACCAATCAGTTAAATTGTACAGTTGCCAAATATAAAGTGATCATTGAGGAGTTCTTTGGCATGCAAATCGTTACTTCTCTCCCTCCTAACTCAGCTGACTGTCAAACATGCTTTGTCTACCAAGGCAGCACATCCTTGTTAAAAAAGGACTTGTTGAGAAACAGCAATAATCTGCTTTTCTCGACGTGTTTATTGGTCCACCTTTTAGTAATCAAATGTGAACTGTAGTTATAACCACCTTTAATACAGACTACACAAAGCTGCTCTTATTTACTACAAACTAGCAACCAGAATAATTTTCCTTACTATTGTAAGTGTTATGGAGATTTTTATAAAAATCTTTTTAAGCTTCTGCTATGGGTTTTTTTTTTTTTTTAAAGTAGAAATGAACCTTTGATTTCAGAAAAAGTTAGAAGGTTGTTATGGGTAGTTCAGTGTTCACACCTCTTGAAAAGAGCAATTTGAAGTTACATTTTGGTCAAATGGTTGATATAGTTTTGTGAAACTAGGCTGCAGTTGCGACAACTAAAATAATTACCTTGACATTGCAGTTTAATCTCTCAAAATACCTAATGGAAATGTAGGAATCTCAAGCATATGGGCTCTAGATAATAACCTAGGTCCACGTCAGCAGCCCAGTCTGTTTATCCCTTAATGAAGTTGAGATGGGTAGGGTTGCATAAAATATATTAATTTGTTTCCCTGAATACTGAGCTTCTGTAGCTTTCTTCTAGCTTCAACTCACATGCAAATTGTGGCTTTTCTTAATATTAATGACCTAACCTTACTGACTGTTTGCTTCTGCTATTGCAGTAAATGCATTTTGAAATGCAGTATTTTTTTCTAAGTATATGTAAAATACACATTCTTGTGTATATACTTTGGTTATTATAATTATAAATATTTCCCATGGGCCTTTGTAGCAAAAATCTGTATTTCATCACAGAGTAGGTTGGAAGGGGTCTTGGGAGAGGTTATTTAGCCCAACAAAGCAGGGTCAGCTTAAATTATGTGGTTGAGGGCCTTGTTCAAGGATGGTGATCCGTCACCTGTCTGGGCTCTATTCTCATGTTTGACTACTATTACTAGGATTTTTTTTTCTAATATATTATTGTCATTTCCCAGGTGGAGCTTGTCTGTTGCCTTTTGTCCTCTCTCAGTGCATCTCCAGGGACAGTCTGTCTCTGTCTTCTCTGCACCCTCTCATAGTTGAGGACACCAATGGGATTTTCCTGTTGGCTTCTCAAGGCTGAACGCTTTCCTAGACATCTCCTTCCATGCAATGTGCTATAAATCCAAATATATTTAAGTATGTATTTTTTAAAAGCGCAAAACTAAAGCCAACAAATGACAAACCAAAAGAAAATACAGAGTGTGAAGAATCATAGAATCACAGAAGGGCTTGGGTTGGAAGGGACCTCAAGGTTCATCAAGCCCCAACCCCCCTGCTGCAGGCAGGAATAAGTTGGAAAAAAAAATAACCAGAAAACTGAAAAAAATACTGTGTCCCCTGAAAGGCTGCAGCTTTCTGGCTTCTCTCAAATGCTCATGCAGACTCTGAGATGGCAAGTTTTCCATTAAGGCCTCATGTGGAAAATTGATTTTCAGGTGCAAATGTTTATAAATGAAGTCTAAGGGGGGGGGGGGGGGGAAAAAGTCAGAGCCTTTCTAAGAAATCCAGCGCTTTTCCAACAGATTCTCATCTGAAGGGAAATGAATCTTTCACTGAAAACAGAATTATTTTGAAAATACTTCTGCCTAACTCACGCAAACAGGGCTGACTTCTGCCCCTCTGCTTCAGCAGCTGTTGCCTGTGCTGGCAGCAAGTGTTTCCTCCCTCTGGAAACCTCTCCTAGCACTTCTGTTTGTAAAAGCAGCGTAGTCAAATTGTGCTTGTGCCGTGTGACACTTTGTATAGTATTGCAATCTTTCAGTAACTGCTTCTGGAGTTGTCCTGATCCTTTTTTTTTTTTTTTTTTCCCCAGTGAATGTTAAATTAATATTTATAACTTTGTGTCTGCAGTATGACAAATGTGCTACAAATTCTGTCTGAAATGAAAGTATCGTAACGGTGTTTTCCCCAATCCTTCTCTGTATGTCATCTTGTTTCCTGTTATGAATAATAAAATTTTAATTTCATTTTTCCTTAATAAGTCTCAGCAGTTAGTGCCAGTGACAAGGTGTTAGGCTGCGGAGAGCGGGGGTTCCAATCTAACAGGAATGAGCACTCAGGAGCCACCCTTTGGAGTGCTGCATTGCTCTGACCGAGCTAAGTGTTCTTAGATTGTATTTTTTTTTTTGGTCATTATTTTGGATTAGGATATGCTCCCCAGATGATAAACAAGAAGGGTAAGGGTATTCAATGGATTCTTGATTAATAATGAGAAATATTGCTCTAAGTATGTAGTCTGATTTCAGTACTCAATACGTTCTTGGCATATCTGCTTTTATCTCAAAGTTATTGACAGTTTACTTTGTTGTATTAAGAGCAGCCTGGTGCTTGTTTCCAGAATCTTTGTAACAGCACCTGTTAGCTTAAAATACGAGCTTGGCTCTAGATTGCTATCTGATTTTCCTAACTGTAAATCAGGATTAGCTTTCTAAAGGCTCGTGGATCTACTCCAGTGTGAATAAAATTGCAAACACACCTGCTGGGACTCTTCATTTCTACAGAGGTAGGGAGGTTTTTGTTTGCTTTGATTGCTAGCAGTCTCTCCCAAAGAACTGACAGAGCTACTCTCACTTTGCCATGGTGAAAGGAAGGAGGGGTAGGAAAGCAGGAGCTGGGCTGTGGGTACCACCGAGCTCCTGGCTGCCTCCCAGCTGGAGCAGGGAATGAGGCTGAGGAGCTGAGCATTGCTCATTCTCCTTGGGCTCTGGTGCATCAAAACCAGGGGCTGTTTAGACCATCCTTGACCCTGCACGCAGGGTTATGACCAGTGAGTCTGGAATTATGTGAACCTTGCACTCTCACTGCATCATAAACTGTAGTAAAACCCAAGAATCCCTCTGACTGGCACCACAGCCACTGTTGGTACCCCCAGCCTTGTGTATCATAGCCATTTCCTTCCAGTTTGATCCTAACTCTACAAGCAACCTGTGCATGGGAAGGTATAAACTTCTTTCCTTTGTTGCAAAGGCCAAAGAGCAAAGTATTTGCCTTAGCTGCGCCGTGAGAATGTTCAGTAACCTGTACAGAGGTGTTCATCAGTACAATTGTGCTTGCAGCATCACTTCAGCTAAGCTGTGTGGAGGGTGTGAGAGCCCCATATAATGTACCTTGAAGCTGAAGTGCAGCTCTCCATGTGTGTGAGGAGTGGTGCTTTCTGCCTGATGACTTTCAAAACCTGGGGCTCTCCAGGCTTCCTTTGTGTACGTAGGCTATGAAAGCAGCACCTTTCCTATGTCAATGAAGTAGCTTCAGATCCATACAAATTCAGGCAATCAAACGCGAAGTGTGTCTGTTTGAGGATGATAATGGAGAACAAAGATCTGAGAGAAGGAAAACAAACAGCTCACCTTGTATTTCCCCTTCAGTAACAAAAATCTCCGAATAATTTGTAATTTCATCTTGTTAAAACGGCCTCGTGAATGCAACCAGAGCAATAATTTTGCCCCAGACTGCTCTGAATGCATGAGTAGGGACAGGGTTGATACAGACATTGGTTGTGAGCTTCTCCAGAAGGAGCTTGCTTGCCAGGAGTCCTGTTTTCCTAAGCTAAGGCTTGTTCTGGGCGCAGTGAAACATTCAGTTATTCATCTCTTTGCAGCTTCATGATTTTCTCTGCCTGCATTTGGCTATGTTTGTCCTTTCCCCACTTTTCCATCTTTATGAAGGACTAAGAATACAGCTTTGAATTTCCCGTAAGCCTCCAGGGAGACTCTCACAAGTGAGATGGGTTGCAGGTTGTAGGAGGGAATTAAGGGAGAAGCAGATCTCAGATTTCTCAGCCTCAGGGAAAGGGAGCACAGCCATGTCATGACAAATACTTTCTCTCTTTTTTTTCCCCCTTAGCTTCTCTGTGGAGCTACGTGTGGAGAAAATAACGATGGTTCTGCTGAGAGCAAAACTGGAGTTACAGCCATAGTGTGAAAGAAAATAACTTAAAAAAAATCCTTAATGAGGGTGGCACTGTCTGCAAAATATTTTGGCTAAATGATTTGTTGAGGGACTTTATTTTTTTTTCAGTATTGGGCCATGTCAATAATGAGTTTCAGACCATCCTTTGTACAAATTTATGTGCTTTAAGCCGCTGGAAGATCCTTCATTAATGGGATCGCGGCACAAGTTTCAGTATTGATTGAAATATAATGACATCTGGTGAATGATTTGTGAAATTCTCTGAAGAGAGAGCCCGCTTAGAGAGCATTGAAAAGAGAAAACTGAACAGAAGCTGGTAACTGAACAGAGACAGCGACTGTGTGGGCTAACAGGTATAGATGCATGCATAGATACTAATGTATGACATGTATGTACATACACACATATGGATGTGTGCATGTGTGACATTTATATATTTTTATTCTAGAAGGAAAATTAGAACTAGTTCCATGCTGCACCCTAACTACCCATAGCCTAGGTCTACGGGTTTGACACTGAGATTGAAGGATAGAACAGCACTTGAGCTCCTGCAGACATCAGACAGTCGTGATATGCTTTTTCTTTATTACTGTCTTTCTAAGAAACATACCAAGATCTGGAAAAAGATTCAATTATTTGCACTGTGTGTTTAATGAGCTTCGGAAAATTATATGCACAGAAGACTTTTTCCCAGGTACAGTACAGCTTCATGGTATGGGTAAACCACCCATGAAAAATTGTATGAACCAGACAAATTTGCCCACACAAAATATCCCTTCTATCCTCTTTTTGTTTATCAACGTTTCTCAAAGCAATATCTGTTGGTGTACACCCAGCACTGAAAAAAATGCTTTTCCCTCTTTTGGTGACGTGGGTAGAGAGTGTGAGGTGCTCTCAGTCTGTGGCATCTATGTGGGAATGCTCAGAGACAACAAGTTACTGCACCTCCAGCACTGCTGCTCGTGTTTGAAATCATGCAGAGGTCAGCAGAGCGGTAGAAAACCATGTCAAGTTGTGGAAAATATACATGGAAATAAATGTTGATGGTGGCAACTTAGACTGAAATGAATCAAATGAAACTTGTTTATGAGATGCAGCGTGAGATTTTTCCTTAAACTTCCTTAAAGTGGGGGACCACAGGGCGCATCTGATGACAAGTATCTGTGCAGAATGGGGTACGTACCAAATATCCTTTGCATTGTTTAACTGGATTTACTTGTTAGAAAGTAGAAAGGATTTTTGTATGCTGAAGTGTATGGGAGGTTTGAGCCAGACAGCATCCTGTTACCCAGCAGCGGATATCCTTAGCAAAACAACAGGTATCATTAGCACACCAGTAAAATCCTTTAGACTGCATGTGCTGAGTGCATAACGTGCTTAATTTGCTGATAAATGCATCCTGTTGGGCACCATTTTCTCTATACGTGCATTGACCTTTCCTTGGTTTTCAGCGGGAGGCTCATAGTTAAAGTACAAGATAATTAATGGCGTAGCTAATCATATCAGATGCTGTAGTGGAAGCAATGAGGGTAAAGCAATTATGGCTCAGCTAAGTACAAGTTAAAATAATCTGTAGGCTAACAACACTGTAGGAATATGCTTGGCCAACTGTGAAGCTTTGAATGTTGGTAGGAAGGACAAATGTGTTTCAAAACCAGCATAAATTCAATGAGCCTATCCATATATATTCCGTTCAGTGAGCCTCTATATGTGTATATGGAAGTGAGTTATGTCGTACGTCCAGGATATAACGATGGAGTTACATCAGGCAGACCCCCAAGGAGAAGCATGACAGATCCAGTGCTTCTGCCTGCCAAGATGTCAGAAATATGATGCTCACCAGATTCATTTCAAATTAAAGCTGACTGGGGAAAAATAAAAAAAAAAAGAAAAGCTTTTACAACTGTAACCACTTAAAATTGGTAGGAAAATCAATATGTAGAATGGATTTGGGGGTAAAATTTTCAAACCCTTCAAAGAAAAGCAGGCCCTGCAGCCAGCAGGACCTTCCTCACCCTCCTCCTGTGGCTGAGGAGCTCTTGGATGGATGAACATTGATGGATGGGTTTTTGGGCCTCCCACTGAGGACGCGTTCGGTGGGAGAGCTGGGCAGCCAGCTGCCAGCACTGCATTGTCCCTCCTACCGCAGCCTGAAAATAACAGCTGTGGAGGGATACCTCCATGAGGACCCACAGATATTTCTGCTGTCCTTAAATGTGCTAACTCCTCAGGGTGCCAGAAGTCTGAGACTGTATGCTGTGCTCTCTGCCACTCTTTCAATCAGAAGTGTCCAACAGTGCCCGCATGCTCTGGGCTTCTTGTGCTCTCTCTCTGCAGTGCAAAGTGCCTTATTTGCAGAGCTTGCCCTGCCTGCTGCGGAGCTGCAGCATTTCATCTGAGCTCATTTCTTCTTGGTCACAGAGTCAGGCAGCAACATGGGCTCAGCTCTGCCCACGAACAATGTGTCTGCAGAGAAATGAAATAATGTTTTTGTTTTACTGCTATTCATTGCTGCTGCCCGCGTACATAACAGACTCTGTAGTGCATTCTTGCAGCACTTTGCTAATCAAAGCAATATTTTGTAACGTTTTGTTTACACTGCCCACATTTATCTTGTTTATTGTAATAGAAATTTTCCTGGGAGTGAGAGGCCAATGCAGCAGAATGGCTATTGAAAGTGATAGCAGATCTGGCTGGGAAAAATGAGTCCAGATCTGAGAGCTGGTGGTGATAAAATATACCATAGTGCTGCAAATGCCAGAGCAGCAACATGGAAGTCATTAGCCACATGAAGAAGGAATTCCTATCAGCAGTGAGGGAAAAAGCATCACTATCTGGCTTAAACTAGATGTGATCATTACAAATCTAAAAATTACAGACCAAATTAGGCTTTTGAGTTGGAAACATTATTTCTACCTTAACATATGGATGTGGAAACAGAAAAGGCACCAGAAGCAGGGACAGATGGCTTGCCTTCTTTGAGAGCAGCTCCCTTGGGAACACACCAGGTTTCAAATGCAATGAACACATACCTATTGCCAAGACTTGTTAGAGAGCTCCTGCCTCCAGAGCCGTGAAGACAAGGTGGATGTGTTTGAGGTCTCTGTGAAGAGGTGAATTTGGATGAAGTTGTTCAGAGGCACCTAAGAGAGTGACTGAAAAATCCCATTGGGTTATAGAGGGGAAAGAAAAGCGTGCTCTAAATGTCTGTTAAACCACAGAATTCATGCACGCAACTTCCTAGGACAAATATAAGCAGTACAGTCTGTAAAGGGTGTGACACAACCTTCTTCATGCCTCGTACACAGCCACGTCTGGCTCAAAAACATGCTGCCAATACTTTGACAAGCTTGTAAAAAAAACGTGTTCCCATCTCACCTTCCCCACTACCTGGTGATAGATTCCAGGCACCAGTGGCAGCCTGGAGCAGAAAGATGAAATGTTTCTCATTTCTTACTCTCGTGTACAGTTTCAGACAACAAAATCCACACCCAATCTTTGACCAAGTAAGAGCTCCTGCAGAAGGGAAAAGGCATAGGAGTTTCTGAAAACTCTCTCTAGCTAAAACATTTCAGGGCAGGTTATATAGGCCTTCCCCTCCTGCACAGCAGTGAGTTAAGGAACGGAGGCGAAGCTTTCTGCTGTAACAGTGGAGCTCGAACAATGCCTGCCAGCAGCAGAAGCAAACCCTGTGTTTTCCTTGGCAAGACCCTCACTTGCATTCTATCCAAAGCTGTAACATGCTGATATTAACCCTGAATCCATTGCCTCCAAGCAATGAGTTTCCAGATTCAATTAGCGTGTCGTTATTAATATACGCAAGGGACTGATTCTAAATAGCATTCTTAATAAAAGATAACGACAACGCTTTTTTCTCAAGCAGGGATTGTGTTCGTGAGATAGCCTTCCCTCCAATAAGGAGACCTTGATGCTGAGAGTGCTGTAGTGCAGATTGCAAAAACATGAATTAGCTTAAACATAGCTCAGCTCTGCATTGAGCTGCTCGCTCAGGCAAGGACTGGGTGCTGCCATTCACTGTCAACTGGCAGAAAAGCAGGACTTATGTGACAGCGGCCTGCTCTCGTGTAATGCACTGGGGTATACTGGCCACAAATACACAACAGAGAACCTGGCATAGTTCTGTCTGTTTTGAGTGTGTTTGAGTTGCTGTTTGTCATGCCCAGCACTGAGTGTGAGTAGTACAAAAAGTGATGATTAGTGGTATCAGAAATGGAAGGAGAATTGGAGTTACTTTTCCTGGCAGACAGAGTGCTTGAGGAGTTTGTCAGTGCTTGGGCAGAACTTCAGGTCTGACCTGCCACGCAGTTCTGCCCGAAAGCTCCTACCCTTCCTCCCTTGGAACAGTCAGTTTACAACAGAAAGAACTGGATGTCCCTGAGTCCTGCCTGGGTGTGAGAACAACTGTCCTTCTTTACAGGATCCAGCGTGGCACAAAGCCAGCCCAGGCCTGTCAGAGAATCCTAATGTGAAAGAGCAATAGGGAAAGTCTAATACAAAGTCATCTGTTTTTCATCTTCCCAGTGGCTGCACTAGGAACCTGACTGCACAGAATCATCCTGGATGCTATCTCCTCCTGCACAGGGAAATGTGCTCTGTAACCTCTTGTTCTGCTGCAACCATTGGATTTGCAGCAGCCCCTCCCTGCCCTCAGACATTCTGGGGAGAGCAGAATTTCCCAGTGGGCCTGTTCTGATCTCATCATGCCCATTTGCGCTGGCAGCAGGTTGTTGTTTTGTGTACCTGTTGGGAAACACAGAAATAAGAGAGGGAAATGTGAGAGCCATTCAATTCATTCATCCTTCTTGTCATCCGGGTGCAATCACACTCTCTCATATTTCTTGAGGAGACGTGAGGGACATTTAATCCCCTTGGAAGCAAAAGCTGATGAGCCAGAAAATGAATGCATTACCTGCAAGCACAGACAATTCATGAGAGCACAGCGCACACAATGTTGACCCTGTAGTAAGATCATTTGTGTGTGAGATGTGAAACCAAAAATGGGCATATTTTTCTCCTGCAGCTTTGATTCCATATGGAACTACAAGCAGAGAGTCAAGTAGCCTACTTGAAAGCAGCTCCCTGCAGCCCCTCCTCTGAGCACACAGAATAACATTGCCCATAATTTATAGTAGATTCGTATTTCATCCCGCCACGGTGTTCTAAGCACTAGGTATTAAAGCTCTCCCTGTCTTCTGCATGTATCTCACCACGTCGGGCTGCAGCCTGTGGCGGGGAGGTGGTGCTGTCCTGTACGTCTGCTGTGCCACCCATGGCACTGCCCAACACTTCCTAAAGCCCAAGCCTATCCCATGGGTCTCTTGCTGCCCAGAGACCTATTGGGAGTTTACATGGACTGGGCCATTCACAGCTTGTGCTGGATGCCATTACATTACCCTTCGAAGGACTGAGATAGTTATTCTGTTACGTCTGCCACTAAAAGCTGATTTCAAAGATTTTCTCTCTCAAGCACTGCACCTGCCTCTATTAATGTCAGATAATTTAGGGTTTTGGGGGGGGAAGGTAGAACACATTGTCACAGGCTCTAATATTGATTAACTTCTTTTCCTCTTTTTTCATTTTGTTGAAATGAATTAAACTTTTGTTTCCAGACCTCTCCCAGCACCTCTTGTGTTACAAAACCCCATTAAAACATAACATCCCCAGTAACCACAGATAATTTCATTCTCCAATACATCTATTGTGTGAGTGGTAAATTACCGAAGAGTAAATGAGATTTTAAAAAATTCTTTCAGATTTAATAACGTGTAATATTATCAGCAGCACAGGTAGATTTTGTTTTAATGAGATTTTTCATTTGTCCATTAAAAAATAAATAAAAATCCATAATTTATAGGCAGGAAAGCCGCCACAAAATAAGATGCCAAGAAAAACAAAACTCTGTTTGAAACGAGAATGGTTATCCTTTTTCTTCATTTCCATGCTTAGCAGCATGTAATTCCTAGAACTATACCAGCCATAATTGCAATTTACATCTAATCATAAAATCATCCCCTTTGGTCGCTCTGTCTTTTGGCACATCGTGTAACTAACATTATTCATGGAAATCTGAGCTCAGCTGTGTTGCCCATCAGTAACCACTTTGGGTTTTTTGTGTTTTTTTTTTCTTTCTTCTCTTGGTCTATTCTTTTGTTTGTTTTTTTTTGTTTGTTTTTTTTTTGGTCAGAAATGGAATATTGCTTGACAGCTCTGTTTATACCTGATGCACAACACGAAATTGTGGCATTTCTATTTCTTCATGAGACTTAGGATGTAGTAGTTAGAATGTATTCTTGAAGAAAGTATAAAGTTAAATCCTAAGCATTTATATGAAATAAATGCAATTGGTCTAATTAAGATAGCAAGCTTACTGCACGTTACAATCGAACTTAATTCAAAATATCTCACTAGAGCATAACTAACGAATAAAATTCTTGAACCATCTTGAAAAAATTGTTACTGAAATACATTAACACTGGTGAGTAAAGCGCAGTTTCTACTATTACCACTCAGCACAGCATCTTATCATCTCCCCAGCACAGCTGAATCATAAAGCTATACACTCATCTATGCAGAGTGGCTGTGACAGAACTGACAATCTAAACTTTTGAAATCCAATCTTCGTATGCAAGAAAGAATTAGGTAACTTTGCACTGTCATCAAGTTCCTTCATAAATGGAGCTGTGAAAAGAAGTTTAGCCGAAGTTTATTTTTAAGTCATGTTAGTTAAACAGGAGCAAGAATTCCACTTTCAAGCAATATCTTGGTGGGTCAGGGATTGTATTTAAGCTCAGCCTGGGTGCATCACCTCTTACCTGGATGATGCTACGAGAGTGCTGGTCTTCAGCTTGGCCTCAACTGTGCCCTGCTGGGCCACAGAGCTCCTTGAGCCAATCTGCAGCTCATGGGCAACTCATGCAGAAGGCTTTGAACAAGTAACTTCTTTTCTCTTTGCTTTGCTGTTCCATCTTCAAAATGTGGGGCATCCTTAGGCTTCCTTTAGATCATAGGAAAATCAATACATGGAGAGACTCGCAAGAGCTAGGTATGTACCGTCATTAAGCAGAGCTTAAACATGAGGTAAGCTGGATATGGCTGTGTTAGAAAAACATCCACTGGTGACTGGTTGCTGAAGAGCTGTTAAAGACACAACTATTGAAAGCATGTGACCACTGAGAACCTACTTTCATGAGCAGCAATGCAGTCAGTAACTGATTCTTAGAATCTATGAATATTTTTTCCTATTTCCACAGAGAGGCAGAAAATTGAAGTTCTGTTCCTTGCACCATTTTCTTCTCTCAGCAGGTGAGGTTTCCTGGTCATGAAGGAAGAAGCTCTTGCAGAACTTGGGGCTAACCTGACACCGCTCCAAAGGAGAACGAAGTTTCTGATTTACAAAAGTCTATTCAATAAAAAGTTTGTTTCTACATATTCTCTGTTCAGGATAAATCCTGTGAACTGAATCCAACACTACATCTCAAACCTTAATGATGAAGAGGGGATGAGATCATTTGGCCTGTTGGAGCCAAAGTCAGGCTGAAGTCAGAGGCACAGTGTTACCAAGTTATTTTTTGAACACTGGAATGATATTTTAATTATTGGTGGAGATTTTCCACCAAGCTCAGCCTGAAAGTCCAGATCAGGTGTCCTCTTTAGAGGAAAGGTATAGTTAAAGCTGGAGAAGTCCTACAGCTTACACCAAAGCTATGATAATCCTTTCTGGCTTTACAGACTATAGCTCTATGAATCCCAAGGACAATCAGAGCTCATGTAACTGTCACGCTCCTTCATCGATCACTGTGTGCCAGGCTGCTCTCACTGCTTGTAAGAACCATATGTATTCCACTAACAGCCTCCCTGATTTCAGTGGTCTCTTCATGGTAAAAGGGATCAATCCACACAGGAAGAACTTGGCTTGATGGCTCCCCAGATAGCAACCACAATCTCTCCCAGAAATGTTTAGTTCTCCAAAGTCAGCTCTGTTCCATTCTCTTTCTTGCAAGAAAACACAAAAAATCCCTATTCTAGTGCATAATCTATGTTTGGTTTGGGTGTTATAATACTTAATGTGGGTTTTTTTGTGGCTTTTGGCATGTTAGTACTTTCAAGATCTTCAGTCTGTTACAGAATGTTCAGATGTTTTGAGGCTCATAGCCTGCAGGAGAAAATTCTGGAGTGATCTTTTTTTGTCTCAAAAAATGTATGCCAATTGTTTCTTTAGGCTTCAACAGCCTTCACCTGGGGAAGTCAGTGGCAAGACTTCTTCCTTCAGGAGTAATTTCTGTCAGCTCAGTTACCCCACTGCAGATATTCAGAGGTGTTATGATTTTGGGTCAAATTTTCAGCACTAAGAAGGCATTCCCTAGCCCCAAAACACGAACAAATAGGAAGCCACCACAAACTCAGACAATATGGTATAAGATGAGGCTAAAATGAAGCAATTATAGCAAAATATCCTGGGTGATTATGATGATGTACCCATGTGTCATTAAAGTTGGAGGGGGAGGTATTTAGGGAAGCAGTGATTTGCTATAATGAATGTTTGTCACACTCGGAGCAATGCACACGCCACCCGCGATGGCTCATTTTAGTTTACTCTGAAATTCTCTCTAAACTCATCATATACTACGTGTTCTGCTGCTGACATTTAAACCAGAGCAGCATACTAATGAATCCAGGAGTGGGGAGAAGTTTTCAGCAGTAGATTTGCAGCTGCAGTGGTCTTTGCAAGGGAAGCAGAACTGAATTAGCAGCCTGCCGCTCAGCCAGCCCGGATTCATAGGTGACTTTGGCAATTTGCATCTTGACATCGATGGTTTGGGATTCAGTTTGAAAATTACAGAGCAATGGCTCACTCCCAAAATAGTTTTGATTTGTTTCCTGGTACTGCTCACTTTATTGCAATTGCATGGGTTATTATACAAATAACACAGTAAAAGTAGACAGGGACGGCTTCTCATCTGGAACCAGTCTTCAGTTTATTGCTCTGAAGTCAATATAGGAACATGACTACATGCCAGCTTCTTACTGTTCAAATAGGTCCATTTTCACATCACCATGGCTTATTTATGGGCAATTACGTGCATGTGAATCCAGGAGCTGTCCCACATGGATGTGCCAACCTGGGTTTGGTATTTCCTTCATACAGTATCACAAGGGAAAGTTATTTGCAGTACGTACCTAGAAAAAGCAGATCCAGTATGGGAATGAAGTATTTGCTCATTTGCAAATAGTAGATTTGAAAACAGAAGGAAAATAAAGGCAAAATTCTGTCTTGTTATTCTTCTGCAGTCAGATTGCTCTTTAGTTTTATCAGTAAGTGATACCACTTGATACAAGTGACTCACATGGCAAAATACAATATTTCCATTTCCTCCAGTGGCAGCAGCTTATTAATTTTGTTACAGTGCTTATAAATGCACTGTGTTATGCAGATTTTATTATTTTCACAAATCTGTAAGGCACTTAGGGTTATGCTTCCCCTTACTATTTAACTCAAACATTGGTTCATCCAGAGTGCAAAAATCTCTCCTAGAAGGCCAGTTACACTTGCACTGTTGGGCCTAGGGCTCAAGTTGTGATATTGCATTTCCAAGAAAGTCCAGTATCGTGCCTTAACAACACTGAAATTCCTAGCAAGCTGATTTTAGCACTGCTGTGCTAAATCCTGATGCGTTTAATCTATGTCTTTGGTCTTCTTCTGGTATAAGTCAGTAGGAATCACTGCATTCCTCCTGATTTACACTGGCATGAATGAATAGATTTACGCTGACACAAATGTATTTTGGTTCTAAACAGAGACCAAGTAAGTGCAATTTCAGTAAACCTTCAGCTATGTATTCCATCCTCTGAATGTATTTCTTCAGGCAAAAAATTTGATGTATAGTTAACAGGAGGCTTTGTTTAAGACCCATGCCATGCACAGAGATTAGAGACCCATCAGTTGCTATTCTTTAGAAAAACTATTTGAGCAATGTTTTTCTTCCATGAGCTAATGATAACAGATAGGCTGCCAGCAGCAATCCTGCCACCTGTTGAGCTTCATTTCTCATCCCCTGCCACTGACAGCATGAACAGATCTAAACAACTGCAGCGAGCAGTTGAAGAAAGAAAAAAGGAAACAAGAAAGTCTGTGTCCAGCCCCGCTGTGACCAAAATAGGAACAGAGACTGCTCAGGACACTGGGGCAGTCTCTACCAAATTTTACCATAGAGCAAGCATGCTCAGGCAAGAGGTGACCTTGGAACACAACAGAACGACCTGCTCCAGTTTTCCCCGTCAAGACAACTGACCAAAACTAAAACCAATCTGTTTTTAACATTATAGAAGAACCAGGTATATTTAGTAATAGTAAAGTGAATAAAGCCAAATTAAATCCTAGTGTTGTAGTTGAAAACAATTACAAAAATGAAGGCTAAGTACTTCTTTGCTATTTGGAAACAATGATATCTACAGCTCTACATTTGACTCTTACAGTCAGATATCATGACAATACTCCCCACAGACTTTGTTCTTTCATCCTATTTTATCATATCTTTCTCTATCATGCTGCTTCTAGTGCCAGAGAGGGCTCAGGTGACCCTTACTGCAGGAGAAAGAATCTCCACACTATTGTGGTAGAATAAAAGAATAATTCCTTTCCCTCAGCTGAAAGGAGTAGCCACAGACACCAGTGAAGGTGACACTTTGTCCTCCCTCAAATCTGCCCTTAGGAACAGTTTTTCGGAACAGCTCTTCTGTGTTTGCATTAATATTGACTTGGGACATCATGGCCACAGCTACATGGAACATGTGTACACTGTGCTCCTCATTTCAGAGGGTAAGCATACATAATTTGTGCAATTGGCAGGGACATAAATGAATCATAGGATAAAAATCCAGCAATGGTAGAGAGAAATGTTGTCTTCAGCATTTACTGTGAGTTCTTTCACTCCTGGGCTTTGAATCTTTTTGGTGGCAGGCCACATCCAGTTCCCATTAGCGTGGAGAAAAGTTATTGGTACTAAGGAGACTTCATTAAGATGTATAGGATATCGAAGGGAAAAGGGACTCTGTTATTATGTAGTGCTTAATTTAGTGCCCAGTAAAAAGTCCAGGAGTAAAAAATTTCAACCAAGGGAATACAAATAGTGATTAAACTTAAGCAGAACTTTTCAGCTAAGTTATACAGGGATTAAACCTACATGATCATTAGTAGAGCTCAGCAATGGAGTATATAGCTAATAAGGAAAGGAGAATCAAAGAGAAACTGTTCATTCTGAAGAAAAGTATTGAAGCAGTTTTTTCTTCTGAGATTTCTTATGTTGTGCGGGTAAGGAATGGAGCACATTAAAGGACCCTTTCCATCGATGCAGATGAAGACAGACTGAGCATGCTGCCCTGGAATTGAGGCTTTCTACTTCAAGTAGTTTGATCCAAAGACCTATATGTGGTATTGTCTTTTGAAAGAAAGAATGAGTTCCATACAATTGATTGATACTGGCTTCTATTTGTTTCCGATATGCTACATGTGGAGGGGAGGGTATGCATGCCCACAGAACAGGAAAAGTAAAAAATCCAATTACGTAGAAACAGTTCTTCTCTGGACATTTCTCTATTCCTAGATGCCATTTGTGCAGACTAAAAACAAACATCCAGAGACATCTCCATGTGGGAATATTGGGCTAGCCTTAAGCTGTTTCCTCCTGGAGTTCCCAAGGAGACCAGATCAGAAATAGATGACAAATATTTAATGGTTCCACACTGTCTATTAATGTTGACAATCATCTCTTCTTTGATATACTTTAAATGAGACCTAATTAAAAGCTCTGAAGTCAAGAGTGATGTTCACAGAAGCTTTGATTCATTTAAAGTGCCATTTAATAACCTGGGCTTTTGTAATCACTGTCTTTTTTTTTAAATTATTTTATTTTCCCATATTTGCTCATGTTTTTTTAGAAATTGATTCAAGTGTCCTGAAAGTTGAGTGTATTTTGAGAAGTGTAAGGCAATCTTTTATGCTTTTGAGTGAAGGAATCACTTAGTGTTGTTAGAAAAGGAAGAGAATCAGGTTTCTTCCAGTCTAGACATTGACTCTTTTATATGGTACGTGGATGTTGATGTTGTACTTTCTTATATAGGCAACTTGCATTGCTAGAGAAGGATGCAATTCATCAAAGCGCAGGGCTAGATCAAATTGTGAAGTCTCATGTCTACAGTATGGATTTCAGGTTCTCATCAAATTTGCATGCTGTTGTAATGGAAAAAAAAAAATTAAATCGCAGTAACAGCTGGTTTAACCTTCATATTCTCCCATGAACAACTGCTCCTCTGGTTTTTTTTTTCTCATAAATTCAGTGTAGGCCATTTTTTTACCCATTTCTTGAAATCATAGATGCTTAACTTCTGTAAATTCCTCCAACGTGAAGTAGGATATGGACTAAATGGTCTCTACAGTCCTCTTATGAACTTGTTTTGTATGATTTACTGTTGTTTTATGATTTTCTGTAATTCTCTGAATGCACTGGTAGGAACCCTTATGTTGCAGATTCAATGTGTCATTGCTTGAGAGAAGGTGTGAGATTATGGTCTGTTGCTGTTAGATTTACTTCTACAGAAAGATAAGCACTGAGATTGTACAAGATTACATGAAAAGAACAAAAATATTTGAAGAGACAAAATCACAAATTCACAGCCATTCGAATGTTTAATGACACCAGTAATAGAAACATTGAAGCATCAAATAAATAACTGTAAAGTCATACAATTCCACCGAATACTTTTTGTAGTAGGAGATTTTGCTTTCCTGCTTGTTGCACTCTTCATCAAGGGACACACCACTACCATCTAACTTTTTCTTGGCTGCTGGACTAAGAAAAGAGAATGTTGCTTTCCAGTGACAGGAAAATGAGAAACCCCGCAGGTAAGTGAAAAGAACTGCTGGCTGTGACAAAGCCTAGGAGAGGGCAAATGGAGCAAGAAAGAGGGAGAGACTGGAAAAAACTCTACTAGATTCAGCCTTCAGTCATTGGCCTTTCATGGTTGATGATGGCCCAGAATTAGGTGCAGTCTCTGTAAAACCTTCTATATTACAGCTTTTTCTGTTGCCATGGTAATTTTTTTCACTTTTTTTCCCCCTTACTGGGAAACTGTGAACATTACTTTGTGATTTTGTGAAGTAAGGCTCCCTTTGCAGCAGCAGCAGCTTTAAATTGCCTGGTTGGGCAAGATAGAGGAATGGTAACGCCAATTCTTAGTTCTCTGTGATAGCAATTTCTTTGAATTCAAATAGTTTCTAAAAGCTGATGTTATCTTTTTCAGTATCCTTAGAGCTTTAAAGGTCACTACTATTATCAAAAGCATTTTTTTGGCACACTGAGATAGTGTTGGCCTCTTCTGCTGGGTTGGAAATTCCACACTAAAAATTGCTTGATATTTATTGCATGGATGAGCTTAATCCAAATATTAAAGCTTATTCCCCTGTCTAACTTTGAAAAGGCACTTCCATATTCTTACGATACTTTTCTTCCTGAGTAATCAGAAGTATTTTGAGCTCTACAGAAATTATTTGATACTCACTGTCAAAATCCACTAGCTCTGTGTCAAGTTCTTACTTAGAAGCCATTCAGTCCTATCATACCCGCTTCAAATTCACTTTTTTGACCTTCTGAACATGAAAGGCAGTCAGATTTTCTCTCAGACTTCAAGGTTTTAATTGCTTTCATGCAGTATCTGTCTCTAAACTCAGCTGGCATTGACTCCGTTATAACTGTTTTTAAGACATTTGGATTCACAGAAACATGTAAAAAATAAATCTTTTCGATAGAAAAGGAATTAAAAAACACGGTTTGAATTTTTTATAACACATGCCTTTCAAGGGATCACTTTTACCCCATTAAAGTCAATGACAGTCCATCCTATGGCTTCAGTGAATGCCAGAGCAGGCTGTCGGCTCCTCGGCACTTTCTAAGGGAGCTAGACGTAATAAACAAAAACAAATGAACTATAATTAAAATTACACTGCTTAATATTTATTACTTGGCAGAGATACTTTCAATCTAAGTATAGTTCTCTTCTGAAAAGTCACTCTAAGAGTGGCAATGTGAAATAGTGTATTTATTTATCACCATCATCTTCACAGATGAAACTACTCAACTCATGATTAAAAAATAACTCCTTTTGCCTTACTACTTGTCTTACAAACAGCCCAGGTGGAAGTTAAGCCACATTCTTCACTGCTTATGACCCGTCACCACTGAACATGGTGAAGGACAGAAACACAAATGAAAGTTACCTGTTGTAGCCCTGATTTAAAGATACGACCATGGCTTGGGACACAGATTTCTACACTGACTTCAATTATCTGGGAGTTAATTCTGCAAGTGTTTGTAGGTTTACTTAGCCCTCATGCTGAAAACCACTATCAACATCTGATGTATACGTGGTATATCCTGAAGTGATTAGTTCTCAGGCCTTTAGTCAATATAAATGAAAACAAAATAATCAGTGTTTCATCCATAGGTTGGGAGGGAGTAGATGCTTACAAAGGAGAATTGTCTGTAGCTCTACTGTCTTGATTGGCTGGGTTGGTTACCAAAGAAATGGCAATGATGAAAAAACCCTCCCTCAAAAAAAAAAAAAAAAAAAAAAGTGATTTTTCAGCACATGCTCAATGCCCACAGTGTAACCTGTGATCACTGTGCTTTTAGCATGGAAATGCACAGCAAAATGGTGAAGGCAGTAAAAAGTGGGGGGAAAAAATATCTCAGATAAATTACTGCAGAGTAGATTCCATTTAAACACACTGTTGTGTTTCCTTGCATCTAAGAAAGTTCTTTAGAAGAAAAACCTACTTTTTAGGCTAAATTTAAGGTCATTAATCCTCCAATTACACGAGCTCAGCAGCTAGAAAAGTGTTGGGATATAAATGAAGACATAACAAATATTTGAGATTACTTTAATTATCCATCAACCAATTGTACATCTGAGTCCTCTAAAATGCTTTTTTGTCCTGGCAGCTGTTTTTGCCTTTCCACTAAAAGAAACAGTTCCATGTGACCACAACAGCTTTTGGGGTCACTTCAGGGCTGCTCAAGTTACGTAATAAAATAATTCATTCAGAAAATTTAAGGGCCCTGTCCTTCACCACCCCTACACAGCGACGCAGTAACTTAGAACTGACTGTCTGAATTTAAAAATAAATAGACAAATGCAAGGAGGAGAGAGAACCTGAAGGGAGTTCTGCAGCTATTGCCTACAAGCAAACACTCAATCACTGGGCCTGCTAACCATCATCCATGTTCTCTGCAGCTCAGGAACCAATCCAGGACTCCCTAAGCAGTACAAGAACCCCCAAACTGCCCAGGAGGTCGATGAATCCTCATAAGACTGATAGAAATTAAACTACTATGTGTGTTGGAATTGATTGCTCACAAAACACAAAATTCCTACAGATTCTTCCTTAAAAATTGCCGAATTGATGTTTGCTGCTTGGTAGCACTTGACTGTGTTTGCGTGCTCTGCGGAGCAAGATTTAAGGTAAAGCAGTTGTAATACTCACGGGGCTTACAGCCCAGCTGTGCATGCTGAAATTAATGAATAGTGTTTGGAATACTTTGCAAAAGGACAAGATTATGTTTCATGTGTACATCCATGCAGATAAGAAAAATAGGACAGATGAAGCAAGGCCCTAAACTCTCATGAAAAGATGAGTTAGGAGGTGACAACATCTGTACTAATTGCCCAGGAATGTAGCCCTAGAAAATGTGACATGATTTGAAATGGATCTCTTTTATTGAAGACTAACACATGCTAACTCGCATCAGCTGCCATTTGCTTAAGGGTAATAGCATGCACTCCACATGAACAGCAATTAGCTGAACTAAGGGCTGGATGCAGATCAATTTGCTGATCATCTTGAGTGATAAAATTAGGAGTCAAGTGAGATGGCCTTAAGTTGTGCTGGGGGAGATTCAGGTTGGACATTAAAGAAAAATTTCTTTTCCAAAACAGCAGTGCTGCACTGGCACAGGCAGCCCGGAGAGGTGCTGGAGTCACTGTGCCTGGAGGTGTCCAAGGACTGTGGAGGTGTGGCACTGAGGGACATGGCCAGTGGGCATGGTGGGAGTGGGTTGGGGTTGGACTTGGGGATCTTCGAAGTCTTTTTCAACCTTGATGATTCTATGACTCTAATCATGGCTTTGAATGTCCCAGACATGCACAACGTGCATGGTGAGCATAAGCAGAATGCTAGGGGCATTCCTTCATGTTCTGGAACAGATGTGCTGCTGTTCATCAGTGTTCTACAATGCTACAGGTAGAGGGAGGGCAGGAATTGGCAATGAGAAGGGAAGTGTCTGGTCTGTGAGAAACTGGGCAGTTACTGAGAATTCAGTTACAACTGCCTCTGTGTCCATTTTGTAAATGAACACAGTGCACCACAGCTCAGATCGCAGGAAACCTTCAGTTGACTGCAGAAGTGTGATGACTCTGGCACACACCTATTTTTGAATTCAAATCTATTTTTTTTCCTACAAGTTCTGCCATATCCAAATTCTAGTCACGTGGTGAAATATTGCACTCTCAACTGGATCCTATTTTGCTCTGAGCAGGCATACTTCTTTATAATTTACTTTTTCCTTCTCTGAGGAAAGAGAAAGTAGAGCAAGGCAAGCGTACCGAGTGGCAGCAGAGTGCTCTGGGAGAGCTGGAGATAACTGCGAGGCATCATCTGCTCGCTGGCAGCGCTGCAATGAAAGCATATGAGGAAAACCAACTCTTCAGTCATATTTCCTAATCTGGAGGGACAGGTGGGTGTGGAAAGTAATGGCAGTCTGTAATAGCCTTGGCCAGCCATCTGGTAGGATTTTTATTTGCTCTGTAAAATACAGTGAGTTTAATACTGAGTTTAGAATAAATAGTGCTGCCTGGAAATTCAGTCAGGAAAACAGACTTCCAGGAGAGCAAATTTCTTCCATCCCAGAGACAGTCGATATACTTACTGCATGTGCATATATATATTTATCTATGCAGAGAAATATACACACATACGTACACTCATGCGCACACATGTGCGTAAATTCTTCAGAAAATTAATGAAGACCTCAATAGTGTGTTCAGTAATAACACTGGGCTTTAACGGTTAAAGAGCCAGTCACAGAAAAACAGGAAATTTTTGAAATGTATAATTTTTATAAATAGAAGAATTTAAAAGACATATGGGGAAAGACTTAAACACAGTCTTCAATAAGCAGCTACAGAAGAATATTTGAGAAGTTGCAGAACCTAACATTTGAGGTTCCAGCCATGGCCAGAGCGCACAATACCTACCTGGCAGTTCTCAGCCAGACCCACGTGCAGCTTTGAACAACACAGTTGGCAGTGAGGACCATTCAGATCTTGGTTGACCTGCAGCTCTGTCATTGTTAGCTCAAAGCTAGAATCAGTCAGTCCAAGGGACCTTCATGGAACTGCTTTCATTTGGAAAGGAAACACCGAGTGCATTATGATTTCCCAGTTTGTTGTGTGGAACAATAAACCGCGGCTTGCCAGCTCTTCTATATTTCATGATGCAATTTTAACTTTCAGCCAGGATTTAAAAACAATTTCTGGTGTATCAGAGCGAGGATGAACAAGTGAGAAATGTAATTGCTCTGGTTAGTGCTGTCCTACATGATTTCTGCTCCTTAGAAAGCGTTGGGATAGGGATGGTCGATGGGGTGAGCACATGATAGAGTGGAGTTGGATCACTCTATTGTGGAGTGACTCTGGAGAATTTGGCCATTGCCAATCAGCGGAAATGTGTGTGAAATGGAGATCTTCACTGGAACTGGCTCTGGGTTACCTGGTCCGTGTCTGTGGCTGTACTTGTCTCCTTCAGGTCAGATTCATATTAGAACTGGAGAACAATAGCCATAGTCTGAAACACTACCAGATTTAGCGATATTTGGAGGGTGTGCCTTGGTTTGGAAAAGGCCAGTGGATGAACAAACAGTTCAAGCTAATAGCATAATTGGTCTTATAATTTCAGGCAGTACTAAAGCTGGTTTTACATCTATAGAATTCAAGTTGGAAGTTTAAGATAGCTTCTGCTTCCAAAATTTTTTATTTCCAGTTTAGAAAGATAGAAGATGAATTATAAACAGAACAATACTCTGGGAGGAAGATGTTGCCTGTAGTTTATTTTAGCCACATAAATCAGTCTCAACCTAAAAGTTTGAGCAAAAGCTCTCCGATAGCAGTTAGATCCACAGAGATTAAGCACTCAGAAATAAAACATCCCAAAGATTAAGATGAGTGCTTAAGTTTCTTACCAATTCAGTATTCACAGGACTGTGAATAAGCACTGCCAAGCTAGCCTCTAGATGTACACATTTTATTATTTGGGAGAACAAATCCTCATCTGAAGGACAGGCATCTCACATTTTCACATCCACTGCAGAGCTTTTTGACATAATGGCTAAGCTAAAAGATGAACTTAAGCTTGACAGGAACCCTGGATGCTGACGCTGGCCTGGGGTATTGACTGCCTCAAGAAATATAAAGTACTCGTGCTAAGTGACTTATTTTTTAAACATGGGCAAATACTTTTAGGCTGATATCGAGTAGAGTGAGAAAGAATTGAAAAATAGAAATTACATTAGGATGCTCAAGTACTTTCTTCTTGCATATTAAACATGGATCTCAAATTGCAGCACTGAACTATTCAAAACACAGAAATAATTTCCCCAAGGCTAGAAAAATACATTACCAACATACATTACATTAAAAACTTTCTGAACCATTGAAATGTAAAATAGACCAATGAAGGGGTGGAAAAAAGGTCTCTTTAGTAGCTTATTTATTCACTACAGGCTTCTCCGCTCAGAATACTTGGACAATCCCTCAGCATAATTGTTCCATGAAGATTTCAGCAGAGTAATAGGTAAGCTTGAAGCACTAATGGCAGATTTGTGCACAAGGGTTTTTGTCCATTCTGTTCATTCAGAGATCCTCTATGACCACCCCCTAGAAGGCTGTTACAGCACAAAGTTTACCCAGCAGACTGACACAGAGCCTGGTCGCCACATGATGTACTGCTCGTGGATGCAAAACCTCCCTGACTCTGAATTTAGGGCTTTTATACCTCAATGTAAATATTTGCCAATGTGTTTTCTCATGATAGATCAAGATTTTAAGCATAACTTTACAAGTTGTTCCTAGATACTCAAGCAATATTTTGTTTCCAGTTGTAATATGAGAAAGTTTGCCATAGTACCAAGAAGTTTCTCTTCTCCTTCTGTAAGAGGAGACCAAAAAACCTGTTTGACTTACTTGAATAAATGTCAGCAGATGAACACTTTAAACACAGAATACTCCCTCGTACATTCAATATTTATTTTAAAGCAGTTCTCAATGTGTTCAGACTCAATAAGCACCCAAGTTCCTTAATAGGAGACACCACTTTCAAAACATTTTTAAATCATTTAAAAGACCAATACTGAACCTTATTTTTGTTCTCTTAATGTGGAACCATACTAGAATTCAACCACTTGCTCATTAACACTTCAAGAACAGGAAGGAGTTAAACAGAAAGCCGGTTTCTCAGTGGTGTGCCTTTTCCTTGTGATGTTTGAAGCACAAGACCTTGTAAACACAACTTTACGGTGTCTTGATGTTTGACGCTACATAGAGACGTGGTTTTTATTCTTTCTTTTCACAATCTATCATTTGCCCATTACCCTGCTAGCGTATTATCTCTCTTACTCCTGAAAAACTATAGATAGATTTGGTGCTAATTTTCAGTAATAATTTGCAGAATTCCCTTCCCTTTATTGCAGGATAGGAGCTTGTTTTTATTTAATTCTTACTGCATTTCATTTCTTTTAAAAAAAATCTCATATACTTGACTGCAACTCTTTTATGCCTGCATATTTCAGCTCTCTTTGATGATCTTCCCTATATTTAACTCCCATGCTTTTCAAATTCAGTGCACTAATTGGCTTTTCACAGCCAGACTTTTCAACTCTGCACGATAGATCTTATTGCATTAAAGCCATTTTTTTACCCTTGTTTCCTTTCCCACTGATCAACTCAGTATATTTTTTTCCTTTCTACTTGTTCTCCGCTCTCCTCTTCCTGTCAGAACTGCATACACATATAGATCAAAACTGCTTCAAATTAATATCTCGCCCAACTATGTTTCTGCTCAGTGAAAGCTTATTTAAACACTAATTGGCCAAGCCTTTTAGCTTCTCTAAGTTTTCTCTCTAGGCTCCTCTGCAGCTGCGCACATTTATAGCACCACTTTGACTGAAGCTGTGGGCTGAAACTGGAATTTGGGCAGTAGGCATGGAGTCATCCATCACTTACCTTGTGATGGCTGTTGGTGCCTGCTCACAGACCACCTGGCACAGGAGAAAAGGTTTGCAGCTGAAATAAGTCAGCTGCTGGACTACAAGTAGGTTACTCGAAGTTTCAGACATGCTCCTCTGTTAGGGAGAGGTTTTGTCCCTTTAATGGTGCTGGTTTGCAGCGTGGGCCCTTGAGCTTTAGGGCTTGCTGAGCCTTCTCTGCACAAGGCAGAGCCCTGTCTGGGTGTGTGCTGGCAGTAATCCATTACACACTGCCTCCTCACTCATATTTACTGAGCAGATTCCCCTGAAGTCCAAAGCAAACATTTCACAGCAGGAAACTGCTGCTAAAAGAGAAAGGAAATACTAATGGTGTATAAATAAGTGCCTATCCTCTCGTGACAATAACGAAATTGAAAGCATCTATATTTCATGCAGTATTTTACTTCTCCCATCTTGACTTTTACCATCCTTTTGCTCTTAAACCTCTTCTTTTTTAAAAAAAATATTTCCCGAAGCCCTTATTATGAAAGCAATATCTCTTTTTTGAAAACTCATCTCCCCTTTGTTTATCTGAGTCCCATAGAGATAATTTTCCCTTGGCAAGGGGACAGGTGTGGAATAGAGATAGTAAAAGAGGACATATGTGCCAAATGAAATTCCTCTGGGATAGCTAGCGGCAATTTTAACTATAAAATTGCTACTGGTTGATGGCTATTGATGGCATAAGCCAGGAGAGCACCTGCCAGCAGCTCAGCAGGGACAGTGGCCGCCTGGTTGCTTCTGGATATGGCCAAAGTGATAGTCTGGCCACGAGGAGCCTCCTGCTGCAGAGAGCATCCGTGCCATTGTCCCACCATGGCCCTGTAGCACCGTGCCACACTGACAAGAGTTGAAGAGCGTAACACTCATTTTATTTCTTCTAATTTATTTTTATTTTCAAAAAATAATCAGGATAAATTTCTGGGGAAGAAAATCTAGAAACTCTGTGAAGAGAAAATTCAGTAAAGCAAAACTTCACACTTTGTTCCAGAAGCAAAATGGAAGAAATGAAAGTAAAACAGAAAAGGAAAGAAAAAAAAGAGATTTATTAGTATTGTGTTAAGAGGCTAGAAAAGCTGAAAGAGTCAATAAGTTATCAGAGCAGGACCACACTTATCCAGGCCTTTAATCACAATTAAGGCTGGTGACTGCTGAGGAAAAACGCAGTAGATAAGTTCAGGGAGGCCAAGTGAGATTGTGGAAAAGTGAAACCAAAAGGTTCATCCTTGGGAGCATTAGAGTACTAAGAGCAACTTTTTTCTCCACTTCTTGAAATTGTCCCAACATTTGATGCTGGCTGGCAGCAAAGCAGAGAACCATTAGAGATTGGGAAGGGGAGAGGAAAGAGGGAATGGAATCTGCTTGTACATAGCTCAGCGTTCCTTACCTGGCCATTTAGAGAAGATAATTTTGACACAGTACAGCTGTGATGCATGGCTAAACTGATTTCATGGCAAAATGATCTATGTGCTCATAGAACAAGAGACTAATGAAAGAGAAGTCCAAAATCTTATGGGTAAGCTGTTCTGTATTTCTTCTCTCGAAATAAATTCCTGCTTCAGAAGAGAATTTGGACAGTGCTCTCAGACACAGGGTTTGGATTTTGGGTATTCCTATGTGGAGCCAGGAGCTGGAGTCAATGATCCGTGTTGGTCCCTTCCAATGTGGGATATTCTGTGATTCTGTGATTCTAGTGAATAATTGGTCAATTCAGCTGAGAACAGACTGGGAAAAAATAAGGCAACAGGAACCTAAATCACCCTGATGGGATAAAGGATGAAATGCATTGAAATGGAAGAGCAGAAGAAGGGAGTGTTGGGCCATGACATGTGTGTTGAATATAGTGAATATGGGAAGGATAACTCATGTGGGTGGCACAGGAATGGCATAGCTCAGGTTCTGGACATGGCACACCACTCCACACTGCTGCTGTTTCTCACTCAGCACTATCCTGTGGGTTTTGTAGTTTCGAAGATAAAACTAGAGAAGATAGGAGGAAGAAAAATAATTTTGCAAACCAGAGAGAATTGTTTGTATACCGCATTTGAAAATCTCTGAAGAGTAGACATAGAGAGCATTCTACTGTTGCTGTTCTTTGAAATGTCTTGTTCATGTGCCATCACACGTTCTCCAGAGCCACTCACAGATCTTCCTCCCCCAAACCCACACTCATCTCTGCTCCCAGCTCCAATTCCTGCTCAGGGCAATCCTGCTGGCCGCAGGCACCCAGCCCAGCTCTGGGCTTAGGTGGCTACAACTGAGGCAGAGCTACTATCCCCATGGAGTTAGTCATGGATTTACTGAAGGATTTGCTGGGTTTTGCGGCTTGTACTCGGCATACAGCCAATCCCGGTGCAGAAAATGCCTTCGGTGGGGAAAGATTTTCATCCTAGCTGCCAGTCCCAAGAATGGGGCTTGCAGATGAGGGGGAGGAAGGTGGAATCTGCTTCTGTTGTCTCTCCCTGCTTTCTGTGTGAGTAATTAAAGATCAACATTGCTTAAATTGCACAGCAGCTCACCCGAAGGGCTGCACAGCCACGCAGCCAGCGCGCCGGAGCTGCTCATTTAGCTCTGGCTGGCTCCAGATGGTGCAGGCTCCAGCCTACGACTTCAGTGGGGCTAATGGGATTAAAGAGCAAAAAACTTTCTCCACTGAAGTAAAGAGAAATGACAGGGTGAATAATACACAGCTTTTAAAGTTCCATTTGAGATAGTTCAGCTGCCAGAAACGTTGCCCTCTTTGTCTGAAGTCAGAATCTTTTCCCCTTAAATTAAAATGACTGTTGATCTATGCAATCAAGGCAAGAGTCAAAAATGAGTTATGCGGTTTTAAAAAGTAATCACTTAAAAATATCTAGCAAACATAAATGTAACTGCTTGCTTAAAATAGGCAAAATATAACATGCTCAGTAACAATATTTTCTAATTTAATGATCAGTATGCAATTACCAAGCAAGCTGTGTTTTCCACGGCATCTTCCATCAGTTTCAATGCAACATGACATATGAAACACTTTCAGGAACGTTATTCCACTACATTTATTTGGTTTCCCTTTATGTATTCACAACAGCACTGCACGCAATTGTTATTGCAGTTTCTTGGAAGCCTTTACACCTTGCATTCTTTGCTTCTTCATCCAATACCGAAAGCAGGATAGTCTGAATGACAAATCTAGAGATCTAAAAATTGTTGGGAAACTCATCTTTAATTCTCGTAGGCTTGGATTTTGCCAGGCACTCTGCAATGGCCAAGAAAATGCTCTGCTCACCATATCTTCTGAAAGAATTGCAGTTTTACTAAGGTAAGTCAAGGAAATGTCTATGTGCCAGATCACATAATTGAAACCAGAACTGTGGACACAAACAGCCTGAGCTAACTTTCAATAACAAGAAAAAAAAATGCATTTTTGAAAGATGAAGCCTACAAAATGTCCCTGGTTTCCCTTTTCAGCCACTTTCTGCCCCCAGCGCAGTGTCAGCTTTTGGGGAAACTGTAGCAAGAAACTATTTCTATAGTTTCTATTCAATTTTTACTTCTAGCCCGTAGAGGTCTAGACCCATCTCAGAATACAAGGATTTACTAATTACCATATTAAAACTTACTTTTTTATTCTTCAGGCTCTTTGCATCATTCTGTGCTTGACTTGCATGGAGAGAGAATGCTCAGATGGTGCTCTGCCACCTCAACCTTACCCAAAAGGGGAAGTGGATGAGTCTCATCGAATGAGACCAGCCCTGCTCAGCCCCAGCTCTTCTGTTCAGTAAATTTGCTAAAAGTAATTATTTCCAAACTAAGTAAAAATTGCAAAAAATCGCTGAAAAGTTTGGCTTTTTTAAAAAAAATAATCTTCTGTTACAAGAAGTAGAGAATGAGACCCACTTTGACTCTGTGAAATAAAAGGGCAAATCCCAGCGTAACATTTCAGCATTTTTAACTATGTAGGCAGTGCTTAAAAAGCAATTATGACTGTTGTAACTCAAGTGTCATTTGCTGCAGGATAGACCCTGCCCTCACTGACATCCTGATGCGCCTGCTGTGGGCTGCCAGTGAAATTATTTCTAAGGATTCCAGTTCCTAGAGATGGATGTTTCAATAGGCTGGCTGCATGACAAAAGAAACTGAAACTTAAATACTAGCTTTGTGATGTGTTTTTATTCATGAAAGCACTATGTTCTTTTCTATCCGCTTCATTTTTCTTAACAGACTTATTTGTGTGTGTGTCAAGACCAAATTAAAGTAGCAGTGTGTTTACCATACTGAACACCAACAATGATGGTACTCTTTTCTTTTTTCTTTTAGGAAATGGACACTTTTGAAGTAAATGATGCTTGTTAGCAACAGCATTGTAAATATTTGTTACTTCAAGCAATAGTTGTTCTGTTTTGTTGATAAAAACAGAAAACACCTTTAGAATTTCATGAAGTCAGCACTATTGCTGCCTCAGCGTACTGCAGTCATCCTTCAGTTTGTAGCATCGTGGTTTAGCAGTTTCTTTCCCAGCCTAAATGCTAGAATTTTTGAGAGGGAACATAAGTGGTATTGTAAGCTAAATAAAATTAATTCCAATGTATGTCCTCAGTAAACATAAAGGAAAAAACATCCCGTATAAAAAGACCATGATCCAGGAAAAAAAAAAAAAGCCAAATTACAAAAACACAAATAAAAACCAAATTCAGGACAGAAGACATTTGTTTTTCAAACTTGTCTTTCCAGGTTCAGCTCATGCTGCAGTGGGACAGGTGGGCCCCTTCTGCACCCAGGTGGCAGCTCAATTGCTGGCAAGGTGGAAGCTAGGAATGGGTAGTTAGCCCTGATCCCCAGCACCTGGTTCAAAGGCCATTTAAGAAGCCAGAGAGACACCTGCATGTTTGGAAAGAGCAGGAAGATCTCCATGCTTGGTTTGAAGGAGGTTAGTGATGGTCTTACTTGTTCCTATCTTCACTTTGTTAATGGGAAAAAAAAAAAAAGTCCAAAACAGTATTTCAGATGTTGCTTGGAAGCTAATGTGGTGCTTGCTGCCCTGCTGGTGTGGATGTGAGTAGGCTGCAGACTTCTGCTCCCCGCTGGGTTGGTCGCTGTGTGTATGGTGACTGCTGGCCTCCCCCAGGGCCTGGGTAGCACAGGGGTCAGGCTGGGGAGCTGCAGTTCAGCTTCAGGCTCTGTGAAGTAAGTTCTATGTGGATGCTTTATGGTTGAGCTTGTTGCCTTCTTAAGGAAGAAGGAAAACTGGAGTTACACATATTGAGCTGCTGCTGGAATCTTTCTGGAACATAAAAACAGGTGGGGAGGGATCTGAATTTGAACTGTATGAATGGTTCAGTCCTCTGCAGGCCTTGCTTTTTTTATTTTATCCACTGTCTCTGGCCCTTTCCTCGCCCACTGAATGAAATTGTTTAAGAAGTTGACTGCTCCCTATTAGCTTCCTTCTGTGAGGGCTATGAGAGGTAATAAATAAATAAAAATCTTAGTGAAAAATTAATTCTCTGTCTCTGTTTAGGCTGTGTGAACCGGTATGAGGGGCTGGTGCTCTGGTCTGCCTGCAGACTGGTGTTACAGCAAAGGAGAGAGATGCTCTGAGGGCATCCGCGAGGGAGAGCTGGATGCATCAATGATGTGCTTCTTACACAGCCTTCAGCCCTTCCCTGTGTTTCCATTTGTTCTGTTAAAGTGTGAACTCCTTAGGGCGTGAGCCTGGGTTCCCATCTCTACAAGGTGTGTTTTAGCACTTGTAGCTCTCCCTTTATGGTGGCTGGGGGGGGGGGGGGGGGGGGGGGGGAGGGTGGTGCAGGCAGTCCAGGGTGGCCCCGATGGATGCCCCTTGTCTTGGCTGCTGCTAACAGCCACAGATGTGTCTGCTGTGCCTTTCTACATGAGCCTCTAATTGGCAGCTCTGAAGCTCTGTACATTTGGTGAGCAATGCCTTTTGTCAGAAATATTACCTCCATCCCTGGGGTTGGTGGGTCTTAAAAGGAAGCATTTATCAGAACTGTTCCTGGTTTTGTTCTTTCCTTGGTCTTCCTTATGCATTACAATAAAACAAATAAGAAGCATGAGACAGAAGAGTGATGAATTTCTTGAACTGAGAAGTTTTCTCTATACTGAGACCTTTCATCTTGAGCTCTGCTAGTGCGTTGCATCCATTACTTTTCACAACACTTGAGTGAATGTAATTACTGTCCTTTGTCTATGTACAACTTGTATAAACAGTGAGCAAGACTCTGATTGATTAGTCAAGGCATGTGGATGCATGGTACTGGGGCTGCACAGCTTTTCCTGTTATGTCATGTAATGCAAACTGTCCCAGCTAGAAACCAGCTCTTCTCCTGCAGAGCGGTCCTCTCCTAGCACACTGTAGTGTGTGTCTGTCATGTGGTGGGTAAGAGATGCTTCATTCCAGGCTCTTTCCTGGGTCTAGTAAGCTCCACGATCTTTCAGGGAGCCATTTACACTCAGCACAGCAAATCAGGAGGTCTAGTCCAATGGCTCTAAAACACGTTGCCCAGCTCAGGGCAGCTTTCTATAGTGCTCAGCACTGCTGAGCCAAGGGCAAACACAGATGCTATGCACATGTAGTGCACAACAATGAGGTAACTTTATAATTCCTTATGATAGGAAGAGAGGCATAATACTAATGACTTGTAAATGAGCTCCTTTCTGTTTTAAAGCTTTTGAATACTGTTCTGTCTTCTGGATGGTGCAGCTGGATGTGGTTGCTCAAAAGGCCAGGGGGTTGTGCTCCAGACATTCACGTAGAAGGAGCAGTCAGATCGATATCAATCTCTGCAGCCTGCTGCTGTTACAAAGGATCACAGTGCATTTTGTTCCACTGTATTTGTGCCCACAGTAGAAATCTAAGTGGGCTGGATGATGCTGTAGCCTTTGGGGTGTTGCAGTAGAGATGCAGAGGGCAGTTAGGACACCAGGCTACTGAAGGTGAAAATGAGCGGGCTCTGTTATTTGCCATAATGAGTTAACTTAACTAAGGCTGGGGAAAAGAGTAGAGAAGGAAAAGTGTCTCTAATGCTGATTATACTAGTATAGTGCTGATAATGTTGTTGAGGTGTGCATTGTCTCCCTTCAAAAGATAAACTACTGTTTGTGATAGGAGTGGGGCAGATTTCAGGGCTGTATGTCAGCAGCTGGGAAGGAAGCTTTCTGTGATCTCAGTGGGAAGCTCTAGCACAAAATGGCAGTACAGCTGCACTGGAAGACTGCAAGCCAAAGCTTATTGCTCTAGTATAATTGGAGAAATACATTTCTGAGGAGCTCTAAGGAAATAGGTACTCCTTGGTGTAGTGTACAGGCACCAAAATAAGAATGCTGGAAGAAAGAGAATTAAGTTAGACCAAGCTGTTGCTGTCATTCACAGATTATTAAATACATGTTCAGAGATTCTTTCTGGTGAGCTTTATATTGTCTTTTCTTTCTCTTTTCCCTAAATATATTAGTATCTCATTCAGAAGTATCTGAAATCACTTCCTTTATCCCTTTTCTGGGCCAGCTAAAGCTATTGGTGTATGGCAGAAAACAGCTGTAACCTTGCTATGGAGGAGCAGCCTGTCTTCTGTAAGCTCACTGCAGGCACATCTGGATCACAGCTGTTCCACAGCTTCAGCTTCCTCCACAGGGAAGCAGCACAGGGAGGTGAGCACTGGAGTCATGCTTTGTGGGAGAAAATAAAGCCCTAGCGTGGTGTCTGTAACAACGTTTAATGCTGTCTGAGCCTCATTTAAGTCCAGATGAATTTATAGATCTGAGTGAGGTCAGCTGTGGATATTCTCCTTCATAGCAGCTGGTAAAATTGTGGTATTCTACAGATACTGACTGGCTTGTAAAATGGGGCTCAGCGGGTCTGTACTTCCTTCATCTGTGTCAGTGCTCTGGCCTGTATGAGTGCACAAAAATGCCCCCATGAGCAAGTGTGATTCCACAGCATGGTCTGCATTCAGATGCATGAGGAGATTCGAAGATGGTTTTGCAGTGGAAGGACCTTGGCTTGGCCAGCTTGCTCAGTGTCTTGGGCAATGAATGGATTCCAAAGCATGCTGGAAATAGCTGAAGTTTGATAATCAGTGGCTTTAAATTAAGAATATTTTTGATTGTGAATGCTGCTTGAGGTGCGGGTAGCTGTTTTTGTTGGTTAAGCTTGTAGGCATTCAGCGGCTAACTACAGTAGGATGCTGAGGACAACCTGGAGAAGAGAGGACTTTAGTCAGAGTTGGACTGAAACAAAGTTCTTAAAAGGTACTGAGTGCATGGAAACAGTGGCAAGCTTTGAATGTTTTTTTGTTTTCTGTGCATATGAAGACAGATAGTCTTATTATTTGATGGACTACATGTGTGTATGGTTATAGTTGATCTAAGAGAAAATCCTTTCTCATAGAACTGTCTTTACGTATATTTTTCTCTTTTAGAATAGCTATAGTCTGTTTACCTTAGGCATAGTTGAGTGCTTAGGGCCACTTATTAAGGATCCATCTAAAGACTTCTTGACTTACTGTGTTTTTGTCATACTAAATCTTTTGCACCAAATACTTTAAAATGTGCTGTTTTCCTATGAAATGTCTTGACTGTAAGTATAAGGCTCTGCAACACAATGAATTTACCCCAGCTCACACATCTGATATTTCTTACAGCTGTGATGTCCCCCTTGGCAGTAAGTCTGTTTGTATTCTAGCACTAATTCTCTGTTGGAGTTCAGAGAGTTCACTAGCTACTTCATAAGTAATTTTATGCTATAGAAGACTTTCATTGTTCATGAGTTAGTGAAGCCATAGCAGTGGCATCAACTCTCTAATTTGATACATTTCATATTTTACTCACTGTTTAATGTATTTTTGCCATTGCTATGAATTTACCACCTACTTCTAAAGAAAACTCTAGTTATGGAAAAAAGAACTCTGAAAGAATGAATTCCCTCATCTCCTTGGGG